>NC_092173.1:28950128-29055128 GCF_045791955.1 Oncorhynchus clarkii lewisi | reverse complement strand
AGAGAAAACAGAGGACCTGGAAAACAGGGGGCAAAGGAATAATTGTGTTCTGTTAAATCTGGGCGAAAAAGAAGAGGGAAACATGCCACTGATCCGCTACCTGGAGAGAGAGAGAGAGAGAGAGAGAGAGATCACCGAGCACTGAGGCCCCCACCAGCAACCAGACAACCACCACGCCCAATCACCATACGTTTCCTGAGATTCACCGACAAGGAACGAGTCCTACAGGCGGCGAAAAACACCATCACAGTGGGAAACCCCAAACTCACTTTACACCAGGACCTGTCAGCTGGAATACGTCGAAACCGCCGAGAGTTTGACGACGAAGTGAAGAAATACTCCATTGACCGAGGCATCTTCAGGGGATTCAAATACCCAAACGAGCTCAGGATTCTTCACCAAGGAGCCTTGCGACACTTCAAAACTCCCGAAGAGGCAAAACGTTTTTGAAAGACAATCCTGGTCAATGAGAAACGGATCAATGACTAAATGCGATTAATGCTGTTACTAAAGGAGGTAAGACAACATATAGCCGATATCCAAAGACCCACCTGCCCCGCTAAATGTCACTATAGCCGTCCAATCTATAGTTATTTTCCTTTAGCTGAGGGATAGGCTCTATAGCCTAACCTCGGCCTACTAATGTTTCAGCCTACTTTTATTTCCCTGCATTTTATTGCTATTATTACTTCGGGTTCCCTATGTCCCTTGGGGGAGGTATATGTAGGCTGGGCTATTGATTTTATTTTATTTTAGTGTGGTCTGGAGGGGGGCTACGTTGTCATTTACTCAATGCGGGGCGGTGTCACGTTCGTCCTCCTCTTCATCTGAAGAGGAGAGGCGAGAAGGATCAGAGGACCAAAATGCGGCGTGGTATGTGTTCATAGTGAATATTTAATTATTTAATTTAAGAAAGTACTGAACACTGCATACAAAAACAATAAACCAATAACGACCGTGAAGCTACAAATGCGACCTGTGCTGACACAAGCAACTAGCATAGACAATCACCCACAAACAAACAGTGCAACCCAGGCTACCTAAGTATGATTCTCAATCAGAGACAACTGATGACACCTGCCTCTGATTGAGAACCATACTAGGCCGAAACATAGAAATCCCCAAATCATAGAAAATCAAACATAGACTGCCCACCCAACTCACGCCCTGAGCATACTAAATAAATACAAATCAAAGGAAATAAAGGTCAGAACGTGACAGGCGGAGAGGAGAGGATGAGGCATTTCTTTGGTGGGGAGAGGGAGATGTTGTGTGCTGCTAACTGTTCCCGGTTTTTCGTTTTTTTCGGAACACAGAATTGAGACTGACTGGGGGGGTAATAGATCCAACGAGATGTGTCGAGTTGTTTGGGAACTCGGCTGGGGTGTTCAGAGATTATTATTTTATGTACACCATTTATTTTCCTTTTATGTGAACGCAGCTGTAATTACTATCCATTCTACCCAGCGATGACTTGCACTAAAGTTGGATGACTAGTACCTTGAATCTATTGACATGGAACTGCCATGGTCTAGGGCATGCAATAAAACGAAAAAAGATACTATGTGCTCTAAAAAAGGAAAAAGCAGACATCGCTATTACAAGAGACACACTTCTGTGATGCTGAACATGCCAAACTCCGCAGAGCTTGGGTGGGACAGGTGTATTTCTCATATTTCAAATCAAACAGTAGAGGCACAGCCATACTTATCCATAAAAATGTTCCATTCATAATTGACAAAAACATATCTGATCCGGAGGGGAGATTTATTTTGATAACTGGGTCACTATATGGTCAACCAATTACTATATTAAACGTATACACCCCTAACACAGATACTCCTGCTTTCATGTCAAAAATGATAACCCTGTTCAATGAGCATTGTGTCTCCTTTGGCGTGGTGGCCGGAGATTTTAATTGTACCCTTAACCCAACCCTAGACAAATCATCTCAAGTCCCCACCACAAATCCTAGATCTGCAAAGATGTTGAACTCTCTTACTAAAGAGATGGGACTGATAGATATCTGGAGAGAGACTAATAGCTCATCTATGGACTATACATACTACTCTAATGTCCATAACACCTACTCCCGTATAGATTACATTTTTATCCCAAAGAGTTTCATAAATTCAGCCACTTGTACAATCGGACCCATAGCACTTTCAGATCACGCCTTTGTCCACCTCCGCTTTGACCTCTGCAAAAACATCCCGAGGTCAAAGAGCTGGAAATTCAACACCTCCATGCTATCAAACGAAGCGTTCCATACATTGGTAACTACATGGATAGACAACTACACACAAGACAATAAAGATTCTCCTGTTTCTCCGGCCACAATGTGGGACGCTGCTAAAGCCACACTAAGAGGTCATCTATGTCACGACTTTCGCCCCTTCTCCTTGTTCGGGTGGTGTTCGGAGGTCGACGTCACCGGCTTTCTAGTCACTACCGATCCATTTTTCTGTTTTGTTTTGTCTGATTACATACACACCTGTTTTATATTCCCTCGTTACATTCCCTATTTAACCATCTGACATACATTTCTGTTCTGTCTGTGATTGTTTATGTCGTTAGTGGTTGTTGTTCGTGTTAGAGTTTTGTTGTATGTTCCATTTTTGGAATGTTGCTTTATTCTTTGCGTAAACTCAGTTGGATTACTCCATACCTGTGTCCTGCGCCTGACTCCGCTTTCACTCTGCACCCAATCGCTGACAATCTAATTGCATATGCTTCCTCTAAGAAAAAAGCAATGGAAGCACACAGGCTAGATCTTGAGAGGGAGCTGGAATGCTGTGAAAAAATACATAAACAATCCCCAGACAGCACCTCCTGGAGTCATCTTAAAGCATCCAAAGCCAAACTGTATTTGGACTACACTCGGGAGATTAAAAAAAGGTTTTCTTTACTAAACAGAAATACCATGAGTATAGCAATAGGCCCAGTAGATTGCTTGCTTACCAATTAAAAAAGGAGCAGTCAGAGCATACAATCATGGCTATCCGAACAGCAGAGGACGAGGTCACATATGACCCAAAAAATATAAATTTAACTTTTCATGATTTTTACTGCAAACTATATACTTCTGAGAGAAAACACATGGAGGCAGAACTCCACTCTTTCCTAGCGGGAATCTCGCTACCTAAGCTATCAGAGACCGACCAAGAAGATCTCAACTCCCCCTTCACTCCTGAGGAGATCCTGGAGGCAATTACCTCCATGCCACCTAATAAGTCCCCAGGCCCAGATGGATTCCCCAGAGAGTTCTACAAAGCTTTATGGCCCCAGCTCAGCCCTATCTTCATGCCAATCAATGCTGGAGGATTTTGGCAAAAACGGAGTTCTCCCAGACTCAGTGCACACAGCTCGCATTACAGTGTTGCTCAAAAAGGACAAGGACCCCCTATCCTGCTCGTCCTTCCGGCCCATAAGCTTGTTGGATTTCGACTGCAAAATAATTACCAAACTGCTCGCCAAAAGACTAAACACTCTTATTCCCAAAATAATAAAAGCGGACCAAACTGGTCATTAGATCAGGTAGTGTTCCTGTGCGCGCATTTGTGTCCCCACAGATGAGCACATTTCCCTGGGCCTGGAAATGGCACGTCTCTTCCTCAAGGGTGGGGAAGGTCTCCTCTGAGTAATATGGGGATTCTGAGGGGGGGGATGATCTCCTCTGAGTAATATGGGGATTCTGAGGGGGGGGGGGCAGATCTCCTCTGAGTAATATGGGGATTCTGAGGGGGGAAGATCTCCTCTGAGTAATATGGGGATTCTGAGGGGGGGGGGGGCAGATCTCCTCTGAGTAATATGGGGATTCTGAGGGGGGGGGGGCAGATCTCCTCTGAGTAATATGGGGATTCTGAGGGGGGATATATATTGCGCAAAGGAACACATATTTTTCTGTCAGTACAAGTTATTTTTTCAGTTTTCATATCAAATGTGATATTTACCCATTTTGAGGGGATTAATTCGATTTTGTAGTTCGGATTTGTACCAAATGATCAGTCCTCCAGAGTCTCTGCCTCTATTGACAGAGCTGTGTTTCTGTGATGGCACAATTACCTCTCTGTAGCCTGTGGGGACAGTGAGTGACAATGTCAGCCTTACACCATGTCTCCTGCAGAATGATGATGTCAACATCTTTAAGATGTTTGTTGAACTCCAGTGCTAAACTCTTCAGTCCAAAGGTTGATGAGTTTAGGCCCTGAATGTTCCACATGCTAACTGATAGGGATTTCATGTTGCAAAAAGAAAGAATAGCAGTCAGAAATACAGTAACTACTAACTAACAAGTTGTTAAGAGTGAGATAAACAGGATAACAGCTAACATTCTTTCTGTTGTATATACAAATATTGCTATTCATTGAACAAGTAAATTCTAGGACAATAGGTGTGTGTGTGTGTGTGCGCGTGCGTGTTTAGTGCAGATGTATTGGAGGAGCTGTTTAATCTCACTTAATCCTACAGGGTTCTCCTGTCCTCTGACGACCTCTGCGTAGCTGCGCTGGTCCTGCTGTTGGGCCCTGTGGAGTGGAGGAGGGCCAGTTCTGGGCCGTGGGGCTTCCTCTTTGGTCTGGTAGAGGTGGTGGTCTGGTGCGGGGTAGTAGGCTGGGCCCGGTCCAGTCTGGCTAAGCCGATGGAAGTGGTGATGCTCTGGTGGTGGGTGGGGCCTGTGGGGTGTGCTGGGTCTGGTGGGCCGTTGAAGGGGCCTGGGGCTCCTTGGTGGTGCAGTGGTCTGGTAGGGGTCGCTGGGTGGTCCTCTGTCCAGTGTGGCATGGGGTGTTTGTCTACCAAGTGCCACATCCTTTAGAGACTTGGCAAACATCCCTACTGTCTGCTTCCTCAGGTGGAAGTGGTCTTGCATATGCTCTAGAGTGATTGTTGGGTGGTGAGCAACGTGCACGTTCGGGAGTAGGCCACACCCTCTGGTGATGTCAGCGTTGACTTTCTGAATGGTACGGGGATGAAAGTCTTTGCGGGGCAGCATAGTGGAGATGATGATGTGGGAGTTGAGGAACCACTCAGGCCCTCTCTGCTACTCTGTTGACCAGGCTGCCTCCTCTCTCCTGTTTGAACAACAATGTGGCCTGGTGTGCCAAAGTCAGGCTGGGACAGGATGTGGAGTGCATCCTGTGTTTAGGGGCACCATATTTTACACACCTTGTGGTGGGGGAAGTGTTTATCCTCTTGGATGAATTTCCCATTTGAGTCAATGAGGATGGCCACCTCAGTGGGTTTTACCAGATTAGTGGGTTTACAGTCTGGGGCTGGAGTACACAGGGCCTGTGTACATGGAGGGGGGTGTGGGGGTGTGTCAGGGGGGGGCAGGGAGCTTCTCTCTGTAGTAGATGTCCCCATGTGAGTCTCCTTGTTGACTGGGGGTGTGGGTAAAGGTGTGTCAGTGGGGTGGTGAGGGGCTGCAGCTTCTCTCTAGGAGTCTCTACAGTCTGCTCTCTGTGCTGTAGCACCCTCTTGATGACAGACAACTCCTTTTCCATCTCCTCCTTTACCTGAACCAGCTCTCTCCTCATGGTGGCCTTTACCTCCTCAAGCACTGTGGAAAAACTCTCTCTGAGCTCCTGGACAGAGTTCTTAATCTGGGTCCTGCACTGGTTGATCTGGTCCTGTAGAAGCTCTGTGTCTGGGCTGGTGGTGGTATAGCTGGGCGGCTGCTCCTTCAGCTCAGTAACCCATACTTCTAACAGAGCCAGCCTGTCTCTCAGCAGGCTGATGGTAGTGTAGCTGGGGGGCTGCTCCTTCAGCTCAGTAACCCATACTTCTAACAGAGCCAGCCTGTCTCTCAGCAGGCTGATGGTAGTGTAGCTGGGGGGCTGCTCCTTCAGCTCAGTAACCCATACCTCTAACAGAGCCAGCCTGTCTCAGCAGGCTGATGGTAGTGTAGCTGGGGGGCTGCTCCTTCAGCTCAGTAACGCATACTTCTAACAGAGCCAGCCTGTCTCTCAGCAGGCTGATGGTAGTGTAGCTGGGGGGCTGCTCCTTCAGCTCAGTAACCCATACTTCTAATAGAGCCAGACTGTCTCTCAGCAGGGTGATGGTGGTGTAGCTGGGGGGCTGCTCCTTCAGCTCTGTAACCCATACTTCTAACAGAGCCAGCCTGTCATGGTCCATGTTTACCATCAGAAACAGTTTTCCTGGTCCTTATTGCTGTCCTCAAAAATGTGGATTTGCCTTCCTTTGCAGATGCCTTTCTTTGTGGTATAGCTGAAATGCCTGGTTACAGCTGTATGCCAGGCAGTAGTGTGGTCTGTGTAAAACAACAGGTTTGTAACAGTCCTGTTTTGTGAGCAGTCGGCAAACAAAGTTTCTGGGTTCTCCTTCAGAATTCTGATTTAAAATTCATTCTTCCCCTCTCGGATTTGATTTTTGCTTGGTATTCAAAAATAAAAGGGGGGAAAGTCTCTGTCTCTGCTGCTGGTGCTGCCTCAGTGGCCATGTTGCTATGGTTACCACCAGTCAACAGTTGGCGATAGACAGTAAGCTAGCTGACAGATTTTAATTTGGCTAGATACCACGATGAAGATTGGTCTTTTAACTCACTCTCTGTCAATCTTTTCCTCCTGTGTCGATCTTCAGTTGTACAATTTGATTACCTATTTCTCTCTCTCTCTCTCTCTCTCTCTCTCTCTCTCTCTCTCTCTCTCTCTCTCTCTCTCTCTCTCTCTCTCTCTCTCTCTCTCTCTCTCTCTCTCAATTCAATTCAATTGACTTTATTGGAATGGCAAGTTCATTATTACTTATATTGTCCAAGTATACATATCGAAAAATAAAAATATATATATATATTTATATATAAATAAATGGTGGGACCAACAGCAATAATAATAGTAGTAGTGGACATGGAATTACCATTAACAACTACAACAACAATATTAATGAGAACAACAATACATTAAAGCAATGGCAGTAGACCAGTGTCAACTTCCGGCGCCGACAGAGATGGCCGCCTCGCTTCGCGTTCCTAGGAAACTATGCAGTTTTTTGTTTTTTTACGTGTTATTTTTTACATTAGTATGCCAGGTCATCTTAGGTTTCATTACATACAGTCGAGAAGAACTACTGAATATAAGATCAGCGTCAACTCACCATCAGTACGACCAAGAAAATGTTTTTCGCGAAGCGGATCCTGTGTTCTGCCTTACAAACAGGACAACGGAGTGGATCCTATGCAGCGACCCAAAAAAACGACTCCGAAAGAGAGGGAAACGAGGCGGTCTTCTGGTCAGACTCCGGAGACGGGCACACCGTACACCACTCCCTAGCATTCTTCTTGCCAATGTCCAGTCTCTTGACAACAAGGTTGATGAAATCCGAGCATGGGTAGCATTCCAGAGGGACATCAGAGACTGTAACGTCCTTTGCTTCACTGAAACATGGCTCACTGGAGAGACTCTATCCGAAGCGGTGCAGCCAACGGGTTTCTCCACGCATCGCGCTGACAGAAACAAACATCTTTCTGGTAAGAAGAGGGGCGGGGGCGTATGCCTCATGGCCAACATGACATGGTGTGATGAAAGAAACATACAGGAACTCAAATCCTTCTGTTCACCTGATTTAGAATTCCTCACAATCAAATGTAGACCGCATTATCTACCAAGAGAATTCTCTTCGATTATAATCACAGCCGTATATATCCCCCCCCAAGCAGACACATCGATGGCTCTGAACAAACTTTATTTAACTCTCTGCAAACTGGAAACGATTTATCCGGAGGCTGCATTCACTGTAGCTGGGGATTTTAACAAGGCTAATCTGAAAACAAGACTCCCTAAATTTTATCAGCATATCGATTGCGCAACCAGGGGTGGAAAGACCTTGGATCATTGTTACTCTAACTTCCGCGACGCATATAAGGCCCTGCCCCGCCCCCCTTTCGGAAAAGCTGACCACGACTCCATTTTGTTGATCCCTGCCTACAGACAGAAACTAAAACAAGAGGCTCCCACGCTGAGGTCTGTCCAACGCTGGTCCGACCAAGCTGACTCCACACTCCAAGACTGCTTCCATCACGTGGACTGGGAGATGTTTCGTATTGCGTCAGATAACAACATTGACGAATACGCTGATTCGGTGTGCGAGTTCATTAGAACGTGCTTTGAAGATGTCGTTCCCATAGCAACGATTAAAACATTCCCTAACCAGAAACCGTGGATTGATGGCAGCATTCGTGTGAAACTGAAAGCGCGAACCACTGCTTTTAATCAGGGCAAGGTGTCTGGTAACATGACCGAATATAAAACAGTGCAGCTATTCCCTCCGCAAGGCTATCAAACAAGCTAAGCGCCAGTACAGAGACAAAGTAGAATCTCAATTCAACGGCTCAGACACAAGAGGCATGTGGCAGGGTCTACAGTCAATCACGGACTACAGGAAGAAATCCAGCCCAGTCACGGACCAGGATGTCTTGCTCCCAGGCAGACTAAATAACTTTTTTGCCCGCTTTGAGGACAATACAGTGCCACTGACACGGCCTGCAACGAAAACATGCAGTCTCTCCTTCACTGCAGCCGAGGTGAGTAAGACATTTAAACGTGTTAACCCTCGCAAGGCTGCAGGCCCAGACGGCATCCCCAGCCGCGCCCTCAGAGCATGCGCAGACCAGCTGGCCGGTGTGTTTACGGACATATTCAATCAATCCCTATACCAGTCTGCTGTTCCCACATGCTTCAAGAGGGCCACCATTGTTCCTGTTCCCAAGAAAGCTAAGGTAACTGAGCTAAACGACTACCGCCCCGTAGCACTCACATCCGTCATCATGAAGTGCTTTGAGAGACTAGTCAAGGACCATATCACCTCCACCCTACCTGACACCCTAGACCCACTCCAATTTGCTTACCGCCCAAATAGGTCCACAGACGATGCAATCTCAACCACACTGCACACTGCCCTAACCCATCTGGACAAGAGGAATACCTATGTGAGAATGCTGTTCATCGACTACAGCTCGGCATTCAACACCATAGTACCCTCCAAGCTCGTCATCAAGCTCGAGACCCTGGGTCTCGACCCCGCCCTGTGCAACTGGGTACTGGACTTCCTGACGGGCCGCCCCCAGGTGGTGAGGGTAGGCAACAACATCTCCTCCCCGCTGATCCTCAACAATGGGGCCCCACAAGGGTGCGTTCTGAGCCCTCTCCTGTACTCCCTGTTCACCCACGACTGCGTGGCCACGCACGCCTCCAACTCAATCATCAAGTTTGCGGACGACACAACAGTGGTAGGCTTGATTACCAACAACGACGAGACGGCCTACAGGGAAGAGGTGAGGGCCCTCGGAGTGTGGTGTCAGGAAAATAACCTCACACTCAATGTCAACAAAACTAAGGAGATGATTGTGGACTTCAGGAAACAGCAGATGGAACACCCCCCTATCCACATCGATGGAACAGTAGTGGAGAGGGTAGCAAGTTTTAAGTTCCTCGGCATACACATCACAGACAAACTGAATTGGTCCACTCACACAGACAGCATCGTGAAGAAGGCGCAGCAGCGCCTCTTCAACCTCAAGAGGCTGAAGAAATTTGGCTTGTCACCAAAAGCACTCACTAACTTCTACAGATGCACAATCGAGAGCATCCTGGCGGGCTGTATCACCGCCTGGTATGGCAACTGCACCGCCCTCAACCGTAAGGCTCTCCAGAGGGTAGTGAGGTCTGCACAACGCATCACCGGGGGCAAACTACCTGCCCTCCAGGACACCTACACCACCCGATGTCACAGGAAGGCCATAAAGATCATCAAGGACATCAACCACCCGAGCCACTGCCTGTTCACCCCGCTATCATCCAGTACAGGTGCATCAAAGCTGGGACCGAGAGACTGAAAAACAGCTTCTATCTCAAGGCCATCAGACTGTTAAACAGCCACCACTAACACTGAGTGGCTGCTGCCAACACACTGACACTGACTCAACTCCAGCCACTTTAATAATGGGAATTGATGGGAAATGATGTAAATATATCACTAGCCACTTTAAACAATGCTACCTTATATAATGTTACTTACCCTACATTATTCATCTCATATGCATACGTATATACTGTACTCTATATCATCGACTGTATCCTTATGTAATACATGTATCACTAGCCACTTTAAACTATGCCACTTTGTTTACATACTCATCTCATTTGTACATACTGTACTCGATACCATCTACTGTATCTTGCCTATGCTGCTCTGTACCATCACTCATTCATATATCCTTATTTACATATTCTTTATCCCCTTACACTGTGTACAAGACAGTAGTTTTGGAATTGTTAGTTAGATTACTTGTTATTACTGCATTGTCGGAACTAGAAGCACAAGCATTTCGCTACACTCGCATTAACATCTGCTAACCATGTGTATGTGACAAATACAAATTTGATTTGATTTGATTTGATTTGACATGACTGAGAAGACACAAGACATGGTATGAAAGACAAAACAAAACAAGATGGGAAATATTATCGACATTACTTTGCACTTTTCACTGGCTGTCCCTCAGGTTGTGGCAGGAGGACACATATTTGACTGCCAAACTGCACATTTTGGCTTTTCACCCAATAAATATTACATTTATTTTCATCTTTTATAGTTTCAAATTCTTTGTATTGAATTAGAATTTTGGGAAAGAAATATTATCTTAGATCTGAGTATTTGTCACAGTGTAATAGGAAATGCAGCTCCGTCTCTACCTCTCCCCTGGAGCAGAGTGAGCACAGCCTGTCCTTTCTGGGCAGCCAGGTTTGTCTGTGACGACCGGTCTCTATAGCCAGACTGTGCTCACTGAGTCTGTACCTAGTCAATGTTTTCCTCAGTTTTCTATCAGTCACAGTGGTCAGATAGTCTGCCACCATGTAATGTCTGTTTAGAGCCAAAGAGCATTGAAGTTTATTTACATTTTTTTGTGGTGTCTTTCCAATAGGTGATATATTTTTATTTTGTGATGATTTGGTTGGGCCAGATTTTCTGACTGCTATCCTGAGGCTCTATGGGGTTGGTTTGGGTTTGTGAACTCAGCCTCAGAACCAGCTAGCTGAGGGGACTCTTCACTTTTTTCATATCTTGACATTGTAGAGCTGTGTGATGGAACGTTTTCGGGTCACTTGTTTTTAGATGGTTGTAAAATTTGATGGCTCTTTTTTCTATTCAAATAATTGGCCCAATTCTGCTCTACATGCGTTATTTTGAGTTTTTCTTTGCAGTTCCAATACAGTCTTGAAAAACTCGGATGTTTGTCCCATTTGATAATTTCATTATTAAAGATTGGACCCCATACTTCACTGCCATGTAGAGCAATTGGTTCTATAACTGATTGAAACATTTTGAGCCAGATTCTAATTGGAATTTCGATTTTGATGTTCCTTTTAATGGCATAGAATGCTCTTCTTGCTTTGTCTCTCAACTCATTCACAGCCATCTGAAAGCTACCTGTGTTGCTGATATTTAGTACTAGATATGTGCAGTTTTTGGTGTGTTCTAATAGAACTGTGTCCAAATAGAATTTATATTTGTCATCCTTATTTCCGGACCTTTTTTGGAATATCATTATATTTGGGGGGTTTTAGGTTAACAGTCAGAGCCCAGGTCTGACAGAACCTGTGAAGACGATCTAGTTGCTGCTGTAACCCCTCTTTAGTGGGAGACAGCAGCACCAGGTCATCTGCGTACAGCAGACACTTGATTTCAGTGTTGTGTAGGGTGATACCAGGTGCTGCCGTATCTTCTAATGTTTTTGCCAATTCATTAATGTAGATGTTAAATAGTGTTGGACTTATTGGGCAGCCCTGTTTCACTCCCCGTCCCTGCGAGAAGAAGTCTGTTTGCTTGTTGCCAATTTTAACCGCACATTTGTTTTTAGTGTACATTGATTTAATAAAATCATGTTTTCAGTGGGTTGAGTCACAGATGTGATCTTCCTGTCTGGGTTGGCGCCCCCCCTTGGTTTGTGCTGTGGCGGAGATCTTTGTGGGCTATACTCGGCCTTGTCTCAGGATGGTAAGTTGGTGGCTGAAGATATCCCTCTAGTGCTGTGGGGGCTGTGCTTTGGAAAAGTGGGTCGGGTTATATCCTTCCTGTTTGGCCCTGTCTGGGGGTATCGTCAGAGGGGGCCACAGTGTCTCCTGACCCCTCCTGTCTCAGCCTCCAGTATTTATGCTGCAGTAGTTTATGTGTCGGGGGGCTAGGGTCAGTCTGTTATATCTGGTGAACTTCTCCTGTCTTATCGGGGGTCCTGTGTGAATTTAAGTATGCTCTGTAAAATTCTCTCTTTCTCTCTCTCTCTCAGAGGACCTGAGCCCCAGGACCATGCCTCAGGACTACCTGGCATGATGACTCCTTGCTGTCCCCAGTCCACCTGGCCGTGCTGCTGCTCCAGTTTCAACTGTTCTGCCTGCGGCTATGGAATCCTGACCTGTTCACCGGACGTGCTAACTGTCCCAGACCTGCTGTTTTCAACTCTCTAGAGACATCAGGAGTGGTAGAGATACTCTTAATGATCGGCTATGAAAAGCCAACTGACATTTACTCCTGAGGTGTCTGACCTGTTGCACCCTCGACAACTACTGTGATTATTATTATTTGACCATGCTGGTCATTTATGAACATTTGAACATCTTGGCCATGTTCTGTTATAATCTCCACCCGGCACAGCCAGAAGAGGACTGGCCACCCCTCATAGCCTGGTTCATCTCTAGGTTTCTTCCTAGGTTTTGGCCTTTCTAGGGAGTTTTTCCTTGCCACTGTGCTTCGACACCTGCATTGCTTGCTGTTTGGGGTTTTAGGCTGGGTTTCTGTACAGCACTTTGAGATATCAGCTGATGTACGAAGGGCTATATAAATAAATTTGAATACAACTTTCTGTTCGTTTATAAAAAAGACTGTGCCAAATTGAATCAAATGCTTTCTTGAAATCTACAAAACACGAGTAGATTTTGCCTTTGTTTTGGTTTACTTGTTTATCAATTAGAGTGTGGAGGGTGTAAATGTGGTCTGTTGTTGTAACGGCTGTTGGTGGAAGAAGGTGAGGACCAAGGTGCAGCGTGGTACGTGTTCATCCTTTTATTAATGGAACTGAACACTGATTAACAAAACAACAACGAGAACAATCGAAACAGTTCTGTCTGGTGCAGACACAAAAACAGAAAGCAAGTACCCACAAAACTCAGGTGGGAAAAGGCTACCTATGTATGGTTCTCAATCAGAGACAACGATAGACAGCTGCCTCTGATTGAGAACCACACGGCCAAACAACAAAGAAATCCAAAACATAGAAAATGAACATAGAATGCCCACCCTAACCAAAATAGAGAATAAAAACCTCTCTATGGCCAGGGCGTGACAGTTGTACGATCATTTTTTAGAAATCCAATCTGGCTTCTGCTCAGGACGTTGTGTTCGTCAAGGAAATGATGTAGTCTGCTATTTATAATAATGCACAGAATTTTCTCAAAGTTGCTGTTACCCAAATAATTACAGAGGAATTTGCGTTCAAATTTGTCCCTATTTTTATAGATTGGTGTGATCAATCCCTGGTTCCAAATATCGGGGAAAATACCTGCAGTGAGCATAATGTTGAAGAGTTTGAGTATAGCCAATTTGAATTTGTGGTCTGTATATTTGATAATTTCATTTAAAATACCATCAGCAGCACAGGCCTTTTTGGGTTGGAGAGTGCATAGTTTTTCCCATAATTCTTCTTCTGTAATTGGGGTATCCACAGGATTCTGATAGTCTTTGACTGCTGATTCAAGGATTTGTCATGTTTCTTGTATATATTTTTGTTCTGGGCTCTTTGTTATATTGCTGTAGAGGTTTGTAAAGTGATTTCTCCACATATCCCCATTTTGGATAGCCAATTCCTCATGATGAGGTTTGTTTCATTTATTCCAATTCTCCCAGAAGTGGTTTGATTCTATGGATTCCTCAATTCCATCCAGCTGATTTCTAATGTGCTGTTCCTTTTTTGTTCTTAGGGTGTGTTTGTATTGCTTCAGTGTTTCCCCATATTGAAGGCGTTTATTTTTGTTGTTGTAACGGCTTTCTTCCTGGGAAGGAGAGGCAGACCAAAACGCAGCGTGGTTATAGTTCATAGTTAAATAAGAGACACTTAACATGAACTAAACAATAAACGTGAAAACCGAAACAGTCCTAACTGATGCAGAAAACACAAAGACAGGAAACAACCACCCACAAAACCCAACACAAAACAGGCTACCTAAATATGGTTCCCAATCAGAGACAATGACTAAAACCTGGCTCTGATTGAGAACCATATCAGGCCAAACATAGAAATAGACAAACTAGACACAACATAGAATGCCCACCCAGCTCACGTCCTGACCAACACTAAACAAGGAAAACACACAAGAACTATGGTCAGAACGTGACAGTTGTCTGGTTCTCTGTGTTTTTGATTAGATATATTTCTCAATTACTTTCTTAGATTTTGCAATCATAATGAAACAATTTTTAATTATCTGTTATTTCTGGTTTGCTCTTATGCTTCTTTAAATTAGCCAAGGAGGCTAATTTGTCAAATAATAAGTTTATGTTCCAAACAGACAAATTTACACCTTCATTGCTGTAGGAGAACGTTAAGGCTTAAAAGTTGTCTAGGAGAGATTGCATTTGTTGGCTACTAATTGCTTTTTGGTAGATGTCTGTACTGTTTGCACTCCATCTATAGGCCTGTTTATTACCATGTAATGTATTGGGCCGTGATGCTTCATGGTTGGGTTCTGCTCTTCTTAGATACACTGTGGTTTTACTGTGGTCTGAGAGAGGTGTTAGTGGGCTGACTGTGAAGGCTCTGAGAGACTCTGGGTTTAGGTCGGTGAGGAAGTAGTCTACAATGCTGCTGCCAAGGGATGAGCTGTAGGTGTACCTACTAAAAGAGTCCCCTCTCAGCCTACCGTTGACTATGTACAGTCCCAGTGTTCCACAGAGCTTCACGAGCTGTACTCCGTTTTTGTTTTTCACTTTGTCATAGTTGTTTCTGTGGGGGTATGTGGGGAGGGAAAGGTTGTTGCTTCCCGGGAGGTGTTTATCCCCATGACTGTTAATAGTGTCTTGTTCTTCTGCTGTTCTAGCATTCAGGTCTCCACAGACCAGTACGTTGCCTTGGGCCTGAAAGTGACTGACTAATTTCCCTCTCTAAAATGGAGAAACTCTCTTCATTGAAGTAGGGTGACTCTGAGGGGGGAATGTATGTGGCACAGAGGAAGACGTTTGTATCTGTCAAGATAGCCTCCTTGTTGATTTTTAACCATATAAAGAATTCTCCTGTTTTGATCAATTCGATTGAATTAATTAGTTCAGATTTATACCATATTAGCATTCCCCCTGAGTCTCTGCCCTGTCTGATTCCTTTTAATTTAGTGGATGGTATGATTATCTCCCTATAACCTAGTGGACAGCCAGTGGAAACATCACCTCTGCACCATGTTTCCTGTAGTACTACAATATCAACATCATCAATTTCTTTCAGGAAGTCTGGGTTTCTGCTCTTTAGTCCAAAAGCAGAGGACTTCAATCCTTGTCAATTCCAACATGCAACGTAAAAAGATTTCATAACATATTTTTCTTCTTTTACCTTCAAAACACTCACAATTCAACAATTTTTCAATTAAAGTAAACTCTTATTATGCAAATGTGATTTGTTTATCATTTAAGATTTGTGTCATGCCACTTGGGTGGGTGTAGTGTGAGGAAGGTGGAGTTCTTGTGCTCATCTTACCATGACCCTCAGCCTATCATATGTGAGCACCCCTCTCTCTCTCTCTCTCTCTCTCTCTCTCTCTCTCTCTCTCTCTCTCTCTCTCTCTCTCTCCCCCCCTATACTATACAGTACACCTACTGGCCCTTTTCACTCCCACCCTGTCAATACCAATTCATCGCCTCTCACTTGCTGTATTTTTCTCTCCTTTACTATCTCCTCATGTTAAAACAGAAGTTCTCTCCTTCTTACTTGTGTTTCCTCTCTTTCTCCACTTCACCACCAAAGCCTTCCATCTCTCCTCATGTCATAATTTTCATCCTTTTTTGTTTTCTTGCTTCATAAAATGAAACACAAACATCAGCCATAACCTCAAGCAATACCGTATCGTAAATTATCCATTTATGTTGCTAGCAGTGTGTTGACATTATATTGCGTCTACAGTACCCTAGCATGGTATTTTAATGTTCCTGATTAGGACCCCTGTAAACCACATCATTCCCCCTGCTCTCAAATCAATAACCCCTCATTTGTTAATTCAGTCAACAGCCCTCCCCTTGTAAATCCCCCTGATTTACGGGACGTGTGTGTGTTCATGCATGTGTGATTGACAACGACCTCACATATCCACCACCTCCCACCCCCCTCCTCTTCCTCTCCATATTCACCCTCATGTCAGCAGCCTGTCTATGCTGCTTCCGTATCTCATCAATAGTGTCATGACTGTCCTGACCAGGTCAGGTTACAGGAGACCACAACCCTACAGATTATCTCTCAACCCCAACAGAGGAGGAGAGATCTAGGGACCTGAAGATGTGGGGGTTTTATGACCCCTCACGCCCCTGGTAAATCTCAGGCCACAGAAAAATTCCTTTGTCCTGTTACTATGGAGAACCAGCCTCAGATCATTAAACATGAAATAAAGGGACTTTGGAACAATGGTTTACGTCAGCCACAATGGTGGTCATGACGATAGATGGAATATGAAAATGTTTGTTTTGTTATTAAAGGTTAATAGATTACGTTATTACGAAAACATTGTAATGTGAAGAGTTGTCCTAGTATATGTTTGATGTTTACACATTGTACGTTGTATGGAAAATATCCAAATATCCAAAGAGAATGTTTTGGGGAAGATGAAATGTTAAGTTAGTTGTCTAAAATTGGATTTGAATTAAATCTAGACCTTGCCTCATTAACTTGGTACGCCCAGAGAATTGCCCTAAAGACGGTTACGCCCACTTCTGACCCAAGGGTATAAAACCTGTGAGTATAGAATTTACAGGGAGACTACGTGACCCAAGCTGCAGCAAAGGTCTAAAAGGTCAACGCAAGTTTGAAGACAAAGAAATCATTTTCTACCCAAGCTACGGATGAGTAGCTGTGTCTGAGCGGGTGAATTCAAGTCGAACCACCTAGCCTCCATCTCCCATCGAATCGTGGTATCTAAATGGTTTCATTCCTATGCTGTGAGCTCTGAGCTACAGAGCTGTCTGTCCTCAGAAGACCCCTTCCAGAGCAAAGGGTGAGGGAACAGACTCCTAAGCCAAAAGGACACTGACATCGGGAGGACGATCAGAGAGGTGCGCCGGAGTAGTGCGTCATCGAGCAGCCTGAAAGGTCCCCTGAACGGTCCACGCAGAGAATCCTCTGAGATCTTCCCCACGTAATTACATCATTATATTCTGACCCATAAGAGTGGCAGTTTGGGGCAAGGCTAGGGTTAGAATAGCATAGCTGACAAATTCACCCAAATGTATGTTTTTCTCATGTACTTTATTTTTCCTCTCTCTCTTTGAAATCCCCATTTTGGGTAACACGCGCCATAGTGTGTTGGCCCGTTATACTAAGTTCTAATCAATAGCCTATAATGTGTTTTGTCTATGTGTATCTTTTATCATCATTTTAGCTTTCTAGTAAATAAATATTCAACTAAGATTGGTGTGGTACGAACTCATTGGTGAGACCCGGGTCCGTGCAGATTCACGGACTATACGACGTTCAGAACGAGATTGTAGAGGTAACTGGTTAATTAACGGCTGTTGTAAAATCGATATTCTGATATTCTTTGAGTTCATTTGGGAAATAGAAACTCAATAAAAATTAGTTTTCCCATGGTGCCCCAGGTTAATGAGTTTACAGGTTAATGAGTTTATAATTGCTTGATTCAATTAATCACGCAATTAGAAACTTTAATCATTCGATGAACAACAGTCACATTAACTAATACAACGTCACGACAATAGGATATAATTTATCTAGATAAACAGTCATTCCTTTATCTGATCTACCGTATGGCTTATCAGTCATATCTAGTATAGAAATACAGTGTGACTGTGATCTATGAGATTCAGGTTCTACTGCTAATTTCTGTAATCAGACCCAGAGTGTTATAATAATTATTAATACTAAGAAAATAATTAGGTGTGTGCTTATATTTCACACGTGTGATTAATATGCATGTTTGAATTGGAAATCAGTTTTTTGCATATCTCAAGTCCCCCTGAAAGTGTGGCCACGGCCCAAAGGCGACCCTGGAGCAATTATGGTTACATGCCTTGCTGAAGGGCACATCAACAGATTTTCTTTACCTTGTCAGCTCTGGGATTTGAACTAGCAACCTTTTGGTTACTAGCCCAACATTCTAAGGTAGAGAGGTAGTTCTGATTTTAAATGAGAATGAGAGAGAGGTAGGGGTGGAGGTGGTGGGAAGGAGGGAGAGAAAGAGAGGGAGATAGAGAGGGGAAGGGAAGGAGGGAAGGGTATAGAAAGAGAGGGGTGGTAGAGATGGGGAAATGGAGAGATAGGTAGGGAGAGATAGGTAGGGGTGGTGGTGGGAGGGGGATAAAGAGAGAGGGGGTGGGTGGAAGTGGGGAGAGGGGGAGAGGGGGGGAGGAGGGAATGAGATGGAATTAAAATGAGAATAAGGGAGAGCTAATATGATAATATATAGAGAAGTAAATTGAGAGGATCTGGGTTATTTATTAAGAATAGAGGGTAGAGAGTAGAGAGAGAAAGGGGGATGGAGGTAGAGAGAGAGGGGAATGGAGGTAGCAATAGAGGGGGGTGGACTTAGAGAGAGGGGATGGAGGTACAGAGAGAGAGGGGGGTGGAGGTAGAGTGAGGGAGGGAGGTGGAGATAGAGAGAGAGGGGGATGTAGGTAGAGAGAGGGGGGGTGGAGGTAGAGAGCGAGGGGGATGGAGGTAGAGAGAGAGAGGGGGATGGAGGTAGAGAGAGAGGGGGTGGAGGTAGAGAGAGGGGGATGTAGGTAGAGAGAGAGGGGGGTGGAGGTAGAGAGCGAGGGGGATGGAGGTAGCGAAAGAGAGGGGGGTGGAGGTAGAGAGCGAGGGGGATGGAGGTAGAGAGAGAGAGGGGATGGAGGTAGAGAGAGAGGGGGGTGGAGGTAGAGAGAGAGGGGGATGTAGGTAGAGAGAGAGGGGGGTGGAGGTAGAGAGCGAGGGGGATGGAGGTAGAGAGAGAGAGAGGGGGATGGAGGTAGAGAGAGGGGCATGGGGGTAGAGAAAGAGAGGGGGATGGAGGTAGAGAGAGAGAGGGGGATGTAGGTAGAGAGAGAGGGGGGGATGGAGGTAGAGAGAGAGGGGGTGGAGGTAGAGAGAGAGGGGGGATGGAGGTAGAGAGAGAGGGGGGGATGGAGGTAAAGAGAGAAAGGGGGATGGAGGTAGAGAGAGAGGGGAATGGAGGTAGAGAGAGAGGGGGATGGAGGTAGAGAGAGAGAGGGGGATGGAGGTAGAGAAAGAGGGGGATGGAGGTAGAGAGAGAGAGGGGGGATGGAGGTAGAGATAGAGAGGGGGATGGAGGTAGAGAAAGAGGGGGATGGAGGTAGAGAGAGAGAGGGGGGATGGTGGTGCAGAGAGAGGGGGTGGAGGTAGAGTGAGAGAGGGGGATGGAGGTGGAGAGGGAGATGGAGGTAGAGAGAGAGAGGGGGATGGAGGTAGAGAGAGGGGGGGATGGAGGTAGAGAGAGGGGGGATGGAGGTAGAGAGAGAGAGGGGGATGACAGATGGGTGTAAAGAAGAGAGAGCTGCAGAGTTCAGCCCTGCAGAGAAGAGAAAGCCCTGATTTAAACTCTCAGATCTAATGACAGCTTTTTCCAGTTGGTGTGTGTGTGTATGTGTGCGTGTTCATGCGTGTGCATGCTTGTGTTGTGTGTGCTTGCATGCTCATGTTGCATGTGTCTGGCCCCTTCCCAATATTTACTCAAGGTTCCTTTCTACTCAGTCTGGACCAGAGGGACCATCCCTCCACCTGTTTTCATTTATTCTCCTCTATACAAGCCACCTCATTCCTGTTCATCTCCATGGCTCGTACAGTGCAGTGTGATAATCACATGTTCTCAATGTGTTTGTTTGGGTGGGTGTCATCCTGCACTCTCACTGTTCTGATGTACATATTGACTCAATGTTCAAGACAAATGTTTTGAACAAATCTAAAACAAATAGACAGACGTTAGAAGACGATGAAAGTATTAAAGATCAGTTGTTCATTATAAGTGTTCTAAACATCATAAATAGCTGCCTCTGTGTGCTTACTTTGTTATTTCTCAAACAACAAGTAGAATAGTTCAATAACCCCAGACAGAGAAGCTTCCAAAATGTCTTCCTATTCCCTGTAGTGCACTACGTTTGAGCAAGGCCATGTGAGACGCAGTCTATGAGGACTGATTTGTTCTGTATTTCTGTTTGGGAGCAGATGAAATCCCATCCCTCCATCCATCCTGAGTAGCTCAGACTGCTCCCTCCGCCCGGTCGTAATTTATTTACTTCCTGTTTCGCTGGGCTTGGCGGTGATGTCTAGTGGAGAGGCCAGAGGTCACCTCTGCCAGGTGTGCTGGTACTCCGTAGATCTCTCTCTCTCTCCTAATGTCTGCTTCTGAACTCCACACATTTAACAAAACAATTGCCAGATGGAAAGGTATCATGGAAAGGTATCTAATGTGACAGACCGGCTCAAAGTAATTCTGCGAGCACACTAGGCTCGTAATTTAACAATTTTATTCATATTTACAGATGGCATACAAATTTGTTATTAAGGCACATGAATGTTCACATGTTCGAGAAGGCATTTTTGCCAAAAAACACATTTTTAAAAAGTTTAGGTTCCAACAGCTCTTCTGTGAACTAGTGACTCACTACATATGCCTGTTTTCCTGAAACGGGTCATCAATGTGGTCATTACTGGATATATTGCATGGTTTTAATCAACATAATCTTGTACTGTATATTTCGGCTATATTTTAAAACCTAAAGTATGATAAAGGTTTGGTAGTAGTGTTTTTTTTTTACCATTAGGGTCAGACCCTGTTGTCTATCTGCTACTAACCTGAGAGAAGAGACCGGGAGGTCACGAGCTTCACCTAAAATGGAGGATGAGTTAGCGACTGTCTCACCACGTGAAGCATGACTCAGGGGTGACGTTTACACTTAAACACACGCTCCGCACGATGGGGTAGTGCACACACACGCACACACACACACACACACACACACACACACACACACACACACACACACACACACACATATATGCATGCACATATATACACACACACACACACTCACACACACACACACACACACACACACACACACACACACACACACACACATCTTATAGTATGGAACAGTGCATGTCTCCTTGGAGATATCCAAAACATTCAACATATAGTTCAGATCTAAAGCTGATTTTCCAGTGAAAACAGACTAAACGTTTTAGGCTCTCTTCTCTTTAAACTACTGCAGTAGATTTCAGGGCCTGTGATTTTAATGAGAGGCCAATGAGAGGGTCCTGGTGGAGGCAGGGTTTAACAAGCGGTGGAGGAACATTGGTGGATGGTTAAGGGATGTGGTGTGCTTTTGCTCTAGATGCTTTGTGTTAAGTAGGGGTCAGGGATGGTCAGAGCCTCTTCCTTATCCGTCTGTTGGGAGGGAGAGAGGGAGGGAGGAATGGAGAGAGAGAGAGAAGGGGGGGTGTGTATGCGTGTATAATATTGGTGTTGACATTACAGTGGATGATGGTAGTAGGTGAAAGGGACAGAGGGAGACAGATCGTAGTTAAGCGTCTATGTTTCTCTGTTTGGCTGTCTTCTTACATTTCCATTAAACTCTGTGTGTGTGTGTGTGTGTGTGTGTGTGTGTGTGTGTGTGTGTGTGTGTGTGTGTGTGTGTGTGTGTGTGTGTGCGTGCGTGCGTGCGTGCGTGCGTGCGTGCGTGCGTGCGTGCGCGCGCGTGCGTGCGTGCGTGCGTGCGTGTGTGTGTGTGTGCGTGCGTGTGTGCGTGCGCGTGTGTGTGTTTGTGTGTGTGTGTGTGTGTGTGTGTGTGTGTGTGTGACTGGGCCACATGGAAAACATTGTGTAAACGTCAAGTCACATAGAGCCTGAGGGGAACTCAGCCAACATAGGGAATGGCAGACTTTAGAAATGACTTTTCAAACACTCTATTTTAGTATGTGCCCTTCTGCACTACTGTCTCTCTCACTCAATTCAGTTCAATTCAATTTAAGGGTTTTATTGGCATGGGAAATGTATGTTTTACATTGCCAAAGCAAGTGAAATAGATAATAAACAAAATTGAAATAAACAATACAAAACTAACAGTAAACATTACACTTACAAAAGTTCCAAAAGAAAAAAAAAAAGTTCCAAAAGAATAAAGACATTTCAAATGTCATATTATGTTTATATACAGTGTTGTAATGATGTGCAAATACTTAAAGTACAAAAGGGAAAATAAAGAAACATAAATATGGGCTGTATTTACAATGGTGTTTGTTCTTCACTGGTTGCCCTTTTCTTGTGGCAACAGGTCACAAATCGTGCTACTGTGATGGCACACTGGTATTTCACCCAATAGACATGGGAGTTTATCAAAATTGGATTTGTTTTCAAATTCTTTGTGGTTCTGTGTAATCTGAGGGAAATATGTATCCCTAATATGGTCATACATTTGGATAGAAAAGAAGTGCAGGAAGTGGAAATGCAGTTCAGTTTCCACCTCATTTTGAAGGCTGTGTGCACATAGCCTGTCTTCTCTTGAGAGCCAGGTGTGCCTTCTGCAGTCTTTCTCAATAGCAAGTCTATGCTCACTGAGTCTATACATAGTCAAAGATTTCCTCCAATTTAGGTCAGTCACGGTGGTCAGCTATTCTGACACTGTGTACTCTCTGTTTCGGACAAAATAGCATTCTAGTTTGCTCTGTTTTTTGTACATTTTTTCCAATGTGTCAAGTAATTATCTTATTGTTTTCTCATGAATTGGTTGGGTCTAATTGTGTTTCTGTCCTGGGGCTCTGTGGGGTCTGTTTGTGAACTGAGCTTAGAGGGCTCTTCTCCAGGCTAATTTCTCTGTAAGTGATGGCTTTGTTATGGAAGGTTTGGAATCGCTTCCTTTTAGCTGGTTGTGGAATTTAACGGCTCTCTTCTGTATTTTGATAATTAGTGGGTATCGGCATTATTCTGCTCTGCATGCATTATTTGGTGTTTTACGTTATACACTGAGGATATTTTTGCAGAATTCTGCATGCAGATTCTCAATTTGGTGTTTGTGTCACGCCCTGACCTTAGTTATCTTTGTGTCGCATAGCATCTTTGTTGTTTTGTATAGTTTGTTCAGTGTTTATTCTTCATTAAAAGAAGAATGTATTCATCTCACGCTGCGCCTTGGTCTCCTCGTTATGACG
This sequence comes from Oncorhynchus clarkii lewisi, assembly GCF_045791955.1. NCBI lineage: Eukaryota > Metazoa > Chordata > Actinopteri > Salmoniformes > Salmonidae > Oncorhynchus > Oncorhynchus clarkii. The sequence continues at coordinate 29,031,709 of NC_092173.1, read as the reverse complement.
AACATGACAGAATAACCCACCAAACCAGGACCAAGCAGAGTGAAAAGGAGGAACAGCACTTAATGGGGAAATGGACCTGGGAGGAGATATTAGATGGAGCAGGACCCTAGACACAGCCGGGGGAGTATCGCCGTCCTAAGGAGGAGTTAGAGGCAGCAAAAGTGGAACGGCGATACTACGAGGATAAATACAGGAGAATAGAGGAACAGCGACGATATGAGGGTACACGGCTAGCACGGAACCCCGAGAGGCAGCCCCAATAATTTTTTTGGGGGGGGGGACACGAGGAGATTGGCTGAGTCAGGTAGGAGACCTGAGCCAACTCCTCGTGCTTACCGTGGGGAGCGTGTAACTGGTCAGGCACCATGTTCTGCAGAGATGCGCATGGTGTCTCTAGTGCGCTATTCTAGCCCGATGCGCTCTATTCCAGCTCCTCGCATTTCCGGTCTAGAATGAGCATCCAGCCAGGATGTATTGAGCCAGCTCCACGGTCCAGTGTATCCTGTGCCTCCTCCCCGCACTCGCCCTGAGGTACGTGTCACCAGTCCGGTACCACCAGTGCCGGCACCACGCACCAGGCCTCCAGTGCACCTCCAGGGTCCAGTACGCTCTGTTCCTCCTCCCCGCACTCGCCCTGAGGTACGTGTCACCAGCCCGGTACCACCAGTGCCGGCACCACGCACCAGGCCTCCAGTGCACCTCCAGGGTCCAGTACGCTCTGTTCCTGCTCCTCGCACTCGCCCTGAGGTGCGTGTCACCAGCCCGGTACCACCAGTGCCGGCACCACACACCAGGCCTATAGTGCGCCTGGGCAGTCCAGTTCGCCCTGCCTCGGCAGTCCAGAGCGTCCGGCGACAGTACCCAGTCCAGTGTGTCCGGTGACAGTACCTAGTCCAGAGCGTCCGGCGACAGTACCCAGTCCATAGTGTCCGGCAACAGTTCACAGACCGGAACCTCCAACGACGGGCCACAGTCCGGAACCTCCAACGACGGGCCACAGTCCGGAACCTCCAACGACGGGCCACAGTCCGGAACCTCCAACGACGGGCCACTGTCCGGGGTCTCCAGCGACGGTCTCCAGCGACGATCCCCAGTCCGGGGTCTCCAGCGACGGTCCCCAGTCCAGGGTCTCCAGCGACGGTCCAAAGTCCAGAACATCCGGTGATGATCCACGCAGCGAGGGTCCCCAGCCCGGGGCCTACGGCGAGGATCCGCAGTCCAGAGCCTCCGACGATGATCCACGGGTCAGTGCTAAAAGAGCGGACTCAATGTAAAGAAGGGGGCGGCGTCCAGAACCAGAGCCGCCACCGAGGTTAGATGCCCACCCAGACCCTCCCATATAGGTTTAGGTTTGCGGCCGGGAGTCTGGAGCTTTGGGGGGGGGGGGGGGGGGGGGGGGGTGCTGTCACGCCCTGACCTTAGTTATCTTTGTTTTTTATAGTTTTTTTGGTTAGGTCAGGGTGTGACGAGGGTGGTATGTGTTTTTCGTCTTGTCTAGGGTTTTTTGTACATCTATGGGGTTTTGGTTTGTCTAGGTAAATGTAGGTCTAGGGTGGCCTGAATTGGTTCCCAATCAGAGGCAGCTGTTTATCATTGTCTCTGATTGGGATCCTATTTAGGTTGCCATTTCCATTTTGGTTTTGTGGGTTATTGTCTATGTGTAGTTGCCTGTTTTGTATAGTTTGTTCAGTGGTTATTCTTCATTAAAAGAAGTATGTATTCTTATCACGCTGTGCCTTGGTCTCCTCGTTATGACGAACGTGACAGTGTGACGACCCTCCCACTCTGTCTGCCATATTCTCTCTTTGTTCTTGTTTCCTTATTAGGATGCCGGTGGGCGGAGTTGGGAGGGTCGTCAGCTTCATGGGAAACACCTGGGCCAGGTGTCTCCCAGGATAAATAGACCTCTTCCACATTCATGGGGGAGACTCTCTCCATGCAGACACCTTTGTAGATTGTGGTGTGGTTCTTGGTGGCTTTTTGTTTGTTTGCTTTGGCACCTTTCAACACCCTGCATTATCACATTCATGCATGCAAAACACTCACTTACACTACTGATTACACACATCATTGTATATTTTCCTTAGTTGCTTTAGTTAATAAATATATATTTTGTTACTCCTTATCTCCACGTTGTCTCCCTTTGTTACGGGCTTTGAGCCGGTTCGTGACAACAGTTTGTCCCATTTTGTGAATTATTGGTTAGTGAGCAGACCCCAGACCTCACAACCATAAAGGGCAATGGGTTCTATAACCGATTCAAGTATTTTTTGCCAGATCCTAATTGGTATGTCAAATTTTATGTTCCTTTTGATGGCATAGAAGCCTTGTCTCTCAGATTGTTCACAGCTTTGTGGAAGTTACCTGTGGAGCTGATGTTTAGACCGAGATATGTATAGTTTGTCGTGTGCTCTTGGGCAACCTTGTCTAGATGTAATTTGTATTGGTGATGCTGGGAACTGGACCTTTTTGGAACCATTATTTTGTCTTACTGAGAAGAAGGTCTAGGTGCTGCTGTAGGCCCTCCTTGTTTGGGGACAGAAGCACCAGATCATCAGCAAACAGTAGACACTTGACTTCAGATTTTAGTAGGGTGAGGCCGTATAATATAGACGTTTCTAGTGCCCTCAACAATTCGTTGATATATATGCTGAAGAGGGTTGGGCTTAATGTGCATCCCTGTCTCACCCCTGGCCCTGTGGAAATAAATTAGTTGTTTGTCCATTTTAACTGCACACTTGTTGTTTGTGTACATGTATTTTATAATGTTGTATGTTTTTCCCCTAACACCACTTTCCATCAATTTGTATAGCAGGCCCTCATGCCAAATTGGGTCTTAAGCTTTTTTGAAATCAACAAAGCATGAGAAGACTTTGCCTTTGTTTGTTTTTTTAACTAGGCAAGTCAGTTAAGAACAAATTCTTATTTTCAAGGACGGCCTAGGAACAGTGGATTAACTGCCTTGTTCAGGGGCAGAAGGACAGATTTGTACCTTGTCAGCTCGGGGAGTCAATCTAGCAATCTTTTGTTTACTGGTCCGATGCTCTAACCACCAAGCTACCTGCCGCTCTCAATTAGAGTGTGCAGGGTATGGTTATTTGGTAAAAAGCCAATTTGACATTTGCTCAGAACATTGTTTTCACTGAGGAAATTTATGAGTCTGCTGTTACTGATAAGACAGAGGATTTTCGCAAGGTTGCTGTTGCTGCATATAGTTAGTTATAGTTATAGGTAGTTATTGGGATCAAATTTGTCTCCACTTTTGTGGATTAGGATTGGGGTGATCAGTCCTTGGATCCAAATATTGGGGAAGATGCCAGAGCTGAGGATGTTGAAGAGTTTCATTATAGCCAATTGGAATTTTTTGTCTGTCTATGTTATCATTTCATTTACGATACCATCTACACCCAGGTCTTTTTGTAGGGTTTGTAATTGTCCTGTAGTTCATTCAATGTAATCGGAGAATCCAGTGGTTTCTGGAAGTCTTTAATAGTTGATTCTAAGATTTGTATTTGATCAAGTACAGTTCAGTTGAAGTCGGAAGTTTAAATACACCTTAGCCAAATACATTTAAACTCAGTTTTCTAATTCCTGACATTTAATCGTAGTAAAAATTCCCTGTCTTAGGTCAGTTAGGATCACCACTTTATTTTAAGAATGTGAAATGTTAGAATAATAGTAGAGTGATTTCTTTCAGCTTTTATTTATTTCATTACATTCCCAGTGGGTCAGTTAGTATTTGGTAGCATTGTCTTTAAATTGTTAAACATGGGTCAAACATTTTGGGCAGCTTTCCACAAGCTTTCCACAATAAGTTGGGTGAATTTTGGCCCATTCCTCCTGAGAGAGCTGGTGTAACTGAGTCAGGTTTGTAGGCCTCCTTGCTCACACACGCTTTTTCAGTTCTGCCCACACATTTTCTATGGGATTGAGGTCAGGGCTTTGTGATAGCCACTCCAATACCTTGACTTTGTTGTCCTTAAGCCATTTTGCCACAACTTTGGAAGTATGCTTGGGGTCATTGTCCATTTGGAAGACCCATTTGCGACCAAGCTTTAACTTCCTGACTGATGTCTTGAGATGTTGCTTCAATACATCCAGATATATATTTTTTGCACCAGTCCCTCCTGCAGCAAAGCACCCACACAACACGATGCTGCCGCCCCTGTCCTTCACGGTTGGGATGGTGTTCTTCAGCTTGCAAGCCTTCCCCTTTTTCCTCCAAACATAACGATGGTCATTATGGCAAAACAGTTCTATTTTTGTTTCATCAGACCAGATGACATTTCTCCAAAAAGTACGATCTTTGTCCCCATGCGCAGTTGCAAATCATAGTCTGGCTTTTTTTTATGGCGGTTTTTGAGCAGTGGCTTCTTCCTTGCTTTACTGTGTAAATAGATACTTTTGTACCTGTTTCCTCCAGCATCTTCACAAGGTCCTGTGCTGTTGTTCTGGGATTGATTTGCACTTTTCGCACTAAAGTAAATTAATCTCTAGCAGACCGAACACGTCTCCTTTCTGAGCAGTATGATGGCTGCGTGGTCCCATTATGTTTATGCTTGCATACTATTGTTTGTACAAATGAACGTGGCACCTTCAGGCACTTGGAAATTGCTCCCAAGGATGAACCAGACTGTGGAGGTCTACCATTTTTTTCTGAGGTCTTGGCTGATTTTTTTCCCCCATGATGTCAAGCAAGAGGCACTGAGTTTGAAGGTAGGCTAGATTGTGCAAAGCTGTCATCAAGGCGAAGGGTGGCTATTTGAAGAATCTCAAATGTAAGATATATTTAGATTTGGTTACTACATGATTCCATATGTGTTATTTCATAGTTTTGATGTCTTCACTATTATTCTACAAAATTTAGAAAATAGCAAAAATAAAGAAAAACCCTTGAATGAGTAGCTGTTCTAAAACTTTTGACTGGTAGTGTATATTCCATCGAATACTACAATAATTGCTAGTGTTTCATCATTACATTTCCTTACTGTTTATTGTAACACGTAGACATTTCTATTTCATGTTTGATAGGCCTATACCATACATTTTCATTTTGTAGCCAACCATTTCTTACCCTGCTCTGAGTTGGCGCAATGTTTACAGTGCACATTTACTTTCGCAAGACTCATGAGGTAGAAGTAATGTTTATTTAATTCAATGTATGGTTTCCTTTGTTCATATTGCCCGGGTTATGTCGGAGAACTTGTGCCTGTGTCCTATGTCTCTGTGGTTTTTGTTGAATGTTTGTTTGAATGGGCTGCGACTCAATCCACCACATCCACTTATGTTGGCCTTCCACATCTGCCATGGAACGTGACTGAGCTACAGCAGTGTTTGTCAGACCCTGAGACATCCCGGAAATTGGTCCGAAAGATGATGTTCTCCGTTCTGAAGTCTGAAGTCGATAATGCTGATATGTCATCTTCTGTCTGTAGCGTCCAAACCGTTTGAGCTACTAATATGACCCCATTGTGGAAAGGGGAGACTCATGAATATGACCCCATTGTGGAAAGGGGAGACTCACAAATATGACCCCATTGTGGAAAGGGGAGACTCGCTAATATGACCCCATTGTGGAAAGGGGAGACTCGCTAATATGACCCCATTGTGGAAAGGGGAGACTCGCTAATATGACCCCATTGTGGAAAGGGGAGACTCGCTAATATGACCCCATTGTGGAAAGGGGAGACTCACTAATATGACCCCATTGTGGAAAGGGGAGACTCACTAATATGACCCCATTGTGGAAAGGGGAGACTCACTAATATGACCCCATTGTGGAAAGGGGAGACTCACTAATATGACCCCATTGTGGAAAGGGGAGACTCACGAATATGACCCCATTGTGGAAAGGGGAGACTCACGAATATGACCCCATTGTGGAAAGGGGAGACTCACGAATATGACCCCATTGTGGAAAGGGGAGACTCTCTAATATGACCCCATTGTGGAAAGGGGAGACTCGCTAATATGACCCCATTGTGGAAAGGGGAGACTCACGAATATGACCCCATTGTGGAAAGGGGAGACTCACGAATATGACCCCATTGTGGAAAGGGGAGACTCACGAATATAACCCCATTGTGGAAAGGGGAGACTCACGAATATGACCCCATTGTGGAAAGGAGAGACTCACAATATGACCCCATTGTGGAAAGGGGAGACTCACGAATATGATGGTGTTCTCAGTTTTACTATACATCCCCTCAAGTGTCATGGACTCGTCTGAAGGTAACCTATACACATGAATGGAAGTACGGAGGTAGTTTTATGCCAACAAAAATAAAGAGTAATATATATATATATATATATATCCTATATATAGGACAGACACTTCAAAACTTTATTCCATATGATTTATTTTTTTGCCATTTATGAATGTGTTATTAAATGCATTTCTGTGGGCTCTAGTACTAAAGGCCAAGTTCAATATTTTATCAAGTGATTGTTTTATATTTTTTATATATACCTAAAGGGCTCCTACAAATCAAAATAGCTAAATGATCCATGGTATGACCATCTTAAACCAATTCCATATGTTAGCTTAGTAGAATCTCCCCTCACAGCATAGACTTTTAGAGTTTAATAACTCCTGCAGAATTAAGCATTCCTTGCAGTAAAATTACAAACCAAATGTAGGCAACATTTTGACTCAGAAAAGGAGTGGATAAATATGATTTCTTTGTATTAGCATCTTGAGAGAATGTGAATGCTCAGTTAGCATCTTGAGAGAATGTGAATTCTCAGTTAGCATCTTGAGAGAATGTGAAATCTCAGTTAGCATCTTGAGAGAATGTGAATTCTCAGTTAGCATCTTGAGAGAATGTAAAATATCAGTTAGCATCTTGAGAGAATGTGAATAATCAGTTAGCATCTTGAGAGAATGTGAATTCTCAGTTAGCACCTTGAGAGAATGTGAATTCTCAGTTAGCATCTTGAGAGAATGTGAATTCTCAGTTAGCATCATGAGAGAATGTGAATTCTCAGTTAGCACATTGAGAGAATGTGATATCTCAGTTAGCATCTTAAGAGAATGTGAATACTCAGTTAGCATCTTGAGAGAATGTGAATGCTCAGTTAGCATCTTGAGAGAATGTGAATTCTCAGTTAGCACCTTGAGAGAATGTGAATTCTCAGTTAGCATCTTGAGAGAATGTGAATTCTCAGTTAGCATCATGAGAGAATGTGAATTCTCAGTTAGCACATTGAGAGAATGTGATATCTCAGTTAGCATCTTGAGAGAATGTGAATACTCAGTTAGCATCTTGAGAGAATGTGAATGCTCAGTTAGCATCTTGAGAGAATGTGAAATCTCAGTTAGCATCTTGAGAGAATGTGAATTCTCAGTTAGCACCTTGAGAGAATGTGAATGCTCAGTTTGCATCTTGAGAGAATGTGAATTCTCAGTTAGCATCTTGAGAGAATGTGAAGTCTCAGTTAGCATCTTGAGAGAATGTGAATTCTCAGTTAGCATCTTGAGAGAATGTGAATCCTCAGTTAGCATCTTGGGAGAATGTGAATTCTCAGTTAGCATCTTGAGAGAATGTGAAATCTCAGTTAGCACCTTGAGAGAATGTGAATGCTCAGTTAGCATCTTGAGAGAATGTGAATTCTCAGTTAGCATCTTGAGAGAATGTGAATGCTCAGTTAGCATCTTGACAGAATGTGAATTCTCAGTTAGCACCTCTACAGACGGTATCTATCTTTATCAGCATATTAAAAGCTGATAGTATTTCAACCACATAAAATATGCATACAAGCCGAACTGAAATCTTATCAGAAACATGTTGGGTCATTTTCACAGCTTTTTATTTCCTTACAACTGGTCAAACTGATGTCATTTGGACGGGGAAGAAGCATAGATGACAGAGAACTTTACAGATGTTAACTAGATTGAAGCATTCATTCTATAGATTTATGACATTATTCTGGTGAGCAAGGGTTTATTTAGTCTTCTAGGGTAACATACACTGAGAGTACAAAGAATTATGAACATTATGCTCTTTCCAAGACCTAGACTGACCATGTGAATACAGGTGCAAGCTATGATACCTTTATTGATGTTATTTGTTAAATACACTTCAATCACTGCAGATGAAGGGGAGGAGACAGGTTCATCTTTTATTGCAGTGGGCCAAATCAGGGTCGCAAAGTGTTTCTTGGTAGGCTTAAACATTGGTAGGATACACCTCACACACATGGTTATGGGCATCAAAAAAATATTACATTTTGAGTTTGCATCCCTATATTACACTTTACTATATACATCACAGAAAACTGAAATATAATAATACTTTTTGATATATAAACACTGGATTGTCAGCATTGAAGCCACTGGTTAATTTGACTGCAGGAAAGGGCTACAGAAGGATTTTTAGCCTTGAGACAATTGAGACATGAATTTTGTGTGTACCATTCAGACAGTGAATGGGCAAGACAACATATTGAAGTGCTTTGAACAGGGTATGGTAGTAGGTGCCTTTGAACAGGGTATGGTAGTAGGTGCCTTTGAACAGGGTATGGTAGTAGGTGCCTTTGAACAGGGTATGGTAGTAGGTGCCTTTGAACAGGGTATGGTAGTAGGTGCCTTTGAACAGGGTATGGTAGTAGGTGCCAGGTGCACCGGTTTGTGTCAAGAACAGCAACGCTGCTGTGTTTTTCAAATTGTAACTTTATCACATACTGTAAAGTTTGCGGATGGGTGAGGGTGAAATAACACCTGACCTGTGCACCACTAGTGTAGGGGTCTGTGTGTGTGCTGTATAAGGTCTGTCTGTATGAGTGTGTGTAGGGGTCTGTGTGTGTGCTGTATAAGGTCTGTCTGTATGAGTGTGTGTAGGGGTCTGTGTGTGTGCTGTATAAGGTCTGTCTGTATGAGTGTGTGTAGGGGTCTGTGTGTGTGCTGTGTAAGGTCTGTCTGTATGAGTATGTGTACAGTATGTGTGAGTATAAGATAAATATATTGTACAGGAGTTTTCGATGGAGACAACAGCTTTCCTTCTGATGGGAAATGTCAGATCAGAAGTTAGTTAGTTAGTTCATCTGTGAATGTTTATGTTTTATATAAAACCATCAGTCTGATGAGGCATGCATGCTCTCTCTATCTTCCTCTCTCATCCCTCCATCCTTCTCCATCCCTCTCTACGTAAAAAAGAGACATCAAGCAACATCAAAGGGACACCCTGTTCACCGCTCCAGTCTTCTGTCCTTATTGTTTTCCAGCGTTTCATAAATATTACCTTTCCGTACACACACTGTTTCATGTGGGCCATCAATGCCAACCGGTGAATGCACGCTGTGTGTGTGTGTGTGTGTGTGTGTGTGTGTGTGTGTGTGTGTGTGTGTGTGTGTGTGTGTGTGTGTGTGTGTGTGTGTGTGTGTGTGTGTGTGTGTGTGTGTGTGTGTGTGTGTGTGTGTGTGTTCATGCTCGGTGTGCGTTTGTGTCTGTTGATGTTCCATTAGGCACATCAATGGACAAGTCACTGTCTCAAGTAGCTTTTCGCTCCCTATCGCTCCTTTCTCTCATATCAAACCTTATTTGAAATCCGAAGCTCAGGGACGTTTCTAGCATTTTAGGGGACCAAAGCAAGTTTTGTTTCTTTGGCCCCCTAGCGTCCAATTATGTCCCTTATGCCTAGAAACTGCACTGCATGAGCTTATTGTTTACTTGAGGCTGTAAAACGTATCTCCATGTCCTAAAATCAATGCTCCAAAGTAATTTTGCCCCCTGTGTGTATCCTTGATTTGACAGTAGGGTAGACTGTTTCTTGATTTGACCGTAGGGTAGACTGTTTCTTGATTTGACAGTAGGGTAGACTGTTTCTTGATTTGACAGTAGGGTAGAGTGTTTCTTGATTTGACAGTAGTGTAGACTGTTTCTTGATTTGACAGTAGTGTAGACTGTTTCTTGATTTGACAGTAGTGTAGACTGTGTCGTGATTTGACAGTAGGGTAGACTGTTACTTAATTTGATAGTAGTGTAGACTGTTTCTTGATTTGACAGTAGTGTAGACTGTTTCTTGATTTGACAGTAGTGTAGACTGTTTCTTGATTTGACAGTAGGGTAGACTGTTTCCTGATTTGACAGTAGGGTAGACTGTTTCTTGTTTTGACAGTAGGGTAGACTGTTCCTTGATTTGACAGTAGTGTAGACTGTGTTGTGATTTGACAGTAGTGTAGACTGTTTCTTGATTTGACAGTAGGGTAGACTGTTTCTTGATTTGACAGTAGGGTAGACTGTTCCTTGATTTGACAGTAGGGTAGACTGTTCCTTGATTTGACAGTAGTGTAGACTGTTTCTTGATTTGACAGTAGGGTAGACTGTTCCTTGATTTGACAGTAGTGTAGGCTGTTTCTTGATTTGACAGTAGTGTAGACTGTTTCTTGATTTGACAGTAGTGTAGACTGTTTCTTGATTTGACAGTAGTGTAGACTGTTTCTTGATTTGACAGTAGTGCAGACTGTTCCTTGTTTTTACTTAGCTTGCTACATGTAGCCATGGTTTTACTTTTTAATATATTTCTTTATTTTTCAGTGACCTCTGGGATGATAAATCTCTACGCAGAAACAAGCCTCCTCCATCGGGTTGAAAGACAGGCAGGGCAGGGTGATATTGAGGGAGTGCCTGGACAAGGTCAGGGCAGGGTCAGGGGGCGAAGGTGAGTGTTGGAGCATGGCATAGGAGACAGGGTGAGTGAGAGGGCTCTATGGGGTGTGGAAGGGATCAAAGCTGGGGTTTATACTCACTGGAGGAATGCGTGTTTGGGTGGAGGGCATGTGGACGAGTGTGTGTGTGTGTGTCAGCAGTAATGTGTGTGTGTGTTTGTCTGTCAGGAGTGTGTATGTCAGCAGTAGTATCTGTGTGTCTGTCTGTCTGTCTGTCTGTCTGTCTGTCTGTCTGTCTGTCTGTCTGTCTGTCTGTCTGTCTGTATTGTGTGTGTCACTAGAGTGTGATGGAGTGAGTTGTCCTTTCCTTCTCAGAAGGCCTGCAGCTAAAGGTTTTCAAACAATCTCCCTCTCCCTCATCCTCCCCTTTCTGTCCTGTCTCTACACTCTATTCCTCTATTCCTCTATTTTCTTTTATTTCTCTTTTAAAGTATTCTCATCCATTTCCCCTTTCCCTTCATTTCCCATTCTCCTTCTAAATCTCTGATCTCCCTCCAGTTCATGCCCTGTCTCTCAGAACCTCTCTCCCTCTTCTTCCCCTTCCTTTGTCCTCTCTGTCTCCCCCACTCTCTCTCTTTCTGCTCCCTCTCAGCCTCCTCTCAGCCTCTTCTCAGCCTCTTCTCTCTCTCTCTCTCTCTCTCTGCTCTCTCTCTCTCTCTCTCATTATCTATGTGATCAGTATAACTCTATAGACCTGTGGGGGAGAGGGGAGGGATGGTGTGTACACTAGGTATAGGTCTGTGGTGGAGAGGTGAGAGATGTTGTGTATACTAGGTGTCATAGCAGTGATTTATGGCTGCTTTTACAGCATGTTTGTTTGCCTAAAAGTCACCTGTCAAGGAGAAACTCTCCTTCTCCACTCTTAATTTCCTTATGGACTTTTTACAGACCCCGCACTGTCAGCTCCAATGGCCCTTGTAAAGACTATCCCAAATCACAGCTAGTAAATGTTTTCCCCGTGTGCCAAGTGTCTTACAATTTCAGTTATATGAGTGTATGGATATTCATGTGGGTTTTGTTTGAGAAAATTCACATTTCCATCACTGTAAAAGCTCACAATTTCCTCAGAGGTTGTAATATTTGGGGCTCCCGGGTGGCACAGCGGTCTAAGGCACTGCATCTCAGTGCTAGAAGCATCACTACAGACCCTGGTTCGATTCCAGGCTGTATCACAACCGGCCGTGATTGGGAGTCCCATAGGGTGGCGCACAATTGGCCCTGCGTCATCCGGGTTTGTTCTTAACTGACTTGCCTAGCTAAATAAAGGTTTAATAAAATATATTGCTCTCATATACAGTATAAGCACATGGTATGTAATGTACAGTATGTGTGATGCCTTGACAGAGACACCCTGTAATATACAGCCTAGAGAGTCTGTAGCTGCTCTGTATAACAGTGGTGTAAGCTGACACACTGGATGACATGCTAATGAACGCACATTCTGACCTGTCCAAAGTGTCTGTTGGGTAAGGGTTTGTGTGTGTCCGTGTGTCTTTCTGCGTCTCATCTACACATGCGTGCACACACACAAGTCGGCGATACTAAAATCACAGCGTGCTCTAACTGCAGTGAATACGAGAGATTGTGGCCTGCTGAGTTTACTGCATGTAAGAAGCAGACTGCCAAGAGAACGTTGGGGGAACGGTATGTTGAGGAATGTTACGGGAACGTTACAAAGACGTTTATCATCAGACCCTCTGGATAAAGTAAGAGAGGAAAGGACGCAGGGAGGGAGGGGGAAGGGTTTTGGAGTGGAAGTGTTTTTTGCGAGACTAGTTTTCCCTGGAGTCTTTCTATAGCTCTGAGGCATCTTTGTCCTTGAAGCACTGACAGACACAGCACAGTAACTGCAGTGTGGAAGTTCAGTACACCAATCTCAGTGCACTCTGCCCCCGAGTGGCGCAGTGGTCTAAGGCACTGCATCTCAATGCAAGAGGCGACACTACAGTCCCTGGTTCGAATCCAGGCTGAATCACATCCGGCCGTGATTGGGAGTCCCATAGTGTGGCGCACAATTGGCCCAGCATCGTCCAGGTTTGGCCGGGGTAGGCCGTCATTGTAAATAAGAATTTGTTCTTAACTGACTTGCCTAGTTAAATATAGGTTACATTTTAAAATTAAAAACTCACTGACAGACACATCACAGTAACGGCAGTGTGGATAGTCCAATAAACTCACTGACAGACAGATTACTGTATACTGTATGTGTATGAGAGAGACAGAGAGAAAGTGATGGAGATAAAAATAGTGACTAAGCAAGAGAACATGCAAGTGTATAAAGACTGAAATTAACTTAAAATAAATATATATATAGTACCAGTCAAAAAGTTGGACTCACTTACTAATTCAAGGGTTTTTCTGATTTTTACTATTTTCTACATTGCTGAATAATAGTGAAGATATCAAAACTATGAAATAACACATAAGGAATCATGTATTAACCAAAAAAAGTGTTAAACAAATCTAAATATATTTTATATTTAATATTCTTCAATGTAGCCACCCTTTGCCTCGATAATGGCTTTTCACACTCTTGGCATTCTCTGAACCAGCTTCACCTAGAAGGCTTTTCCAACAGTCTTGAAGGAGGTCCCACATATCGCTGCAGAATAATCAGGTAGCCATGCTGGTTAAGTGTGCCTTGAATTCTAAATAATTCACAGACAGTGTCACCAGCAAAACAGCGCCACACCATCACACCTCCTCCATGCTTCACGTTGCGAACCACACATTCAGAGATCCGGCCCAAGCACGTCTCTTCTTATTATTGGTGTCCTTTAGTAGTCGGTAGCAATTCGATCATGAAGGCGTGGTTCATGCAGTCTCCTCTGAAAAGTTGATGTTGAGATGTGTCTGTTACTTGAACTATGTGATGCATTTATTTGGGCTGCAATTTCTGAAACTGGTAACTCTAATGAACTCTGGGTCTTCCTTTCCTGTGGCGGTCCTCATTAGAGCCAATTTCACCATAGCTCTTGATGGTTTTTGCGACTGCATTCAAAGAAACTTTCAAAGTTCTTGACATTTGACGGATCTTGACATTGACGGATCTTCATGTCTTAAAGTAATAATGGGCTGTCTTTTCTCTTAGCTTATTTATTTTGTTCTTGCAATAATATGGACTTGGTCTTTTACCAAATAAGGCTATCTTCTGTCACAACAAGGGGTAACTCAAACGCATTAGGAAAAATAAAAATAAATAAAAAATAGCATGAATAAACTTTTAACAAGGAAAACATGTTAATTGAAATACATTCCACCTCATGAAGCTGGTTGATAGAATGCCAAAGCTGTCATCAAGGCAAAAGGTGGCTACTTTGAAGAATCTCAAATATAAAATATATTTTGATGTGTTTAACAATTTTTTGGTTACTACATGATTCCATATGTGTTATTTTAAAGTGTTGATGTCTTCACTACTGTTACTAAAAAGTAAAAATAAAGAAAAACCCTTGAATGAGTAGGTTTGTCCAAACTTTTGACTGGTACAGTAAATAAAAACACACACACATACACACACACACACACACACACACACACACACACACACATATACACACACACACACACATAAATTCGTATATATACAGTTGAAGTCAGAATTCACATACACCTTAGCCAAATACATTTAAACTCAGTTTTTCACAATTCCTGACACTTAATCCTAGTAAAAAGTCCCTGTATTAGGTCAGTTAGGATCACCACTTTATTTTAAGAGTGTGAAATGTCAGAATAATTGTAGAGAGAATGATTTCATTCAGCTTTTATTTATTTTATCACATTCACTGTGGGTCAGCAGTTTACATTAACTCAATTAGTATTATGTAGCATTGTCTTTAAACTGTTAAACTTGGGTAAAACGTTCCGTGTAGCCTTCCACAAGCTTCCCACAATACGTTATGTACATTTTGGATTTGTAGGCCTCCTTGCTCAAACACACTTTTTCAATTCTGCCCACAAATGTTCTATGGGATTGAGGTCAGGGCTTGGTGATGGCCACTCCAATACCTTGACTTTGTTGTCCTTAAGCCATTTTGCCACAACTTTGGAAGTATGCTTGGGGTCATTGTCCATTTGGAAGACCCATTTGCAACCAAGCTTTAACTTCCTGACTGATGTCTTGAGATGTTGCTTCAATATATCCACATATTTTTCCGTCCTCATGACGCCATCTATTTTGTGAAGTGCACTAGTCCCTCCTGCAGCAAATCACCCCCAAACATGATGCTGCCACTCCCATGCTTCACGGTTGGGAAGGTCTTCTTCGGCTTGCAAGCCTTCCCCTTTTTCCTCCAAACATAACGATGGTCATTATGGCAAAACAGTTATATTTTTGTTTCATCAGAGCAGAGGACATTTCTCCAAAAAGTTCAATCTTTGTCCCCATGTGCAGTTGCAAACCGTAGTCTGGCTTTTTTATGGCGGTTTTTGAGCAGTGGCTTCTTCCTTGCTGAGCAGCATTTCAGGTTATGTTGATATAGGACTGGTTTTACTGTGGATATAGATACTTTTGTACCTGTTTCCTCAAGCATCTTCACAAGGTCATGTGCTGTTGTTCTGGGATTGATTTGCACTTTTCACACCAAAGTACGTTCATCTCTAGAAGTCTCCTTCCTGAGCGGTATGACGGCCGCGTGGTCCCATGGTGTTTGTACGTGCGTACTATTGTTTGTTACAGATGAGCGTTTGGAAATTGCTCCCAAGGATGAAGCAGACTCGTGGAGATCTACAATTTTTTTTCTGAGGTCTTGGCTGATTTATTTTGATTTTCCTATGATGTCAAGCAAAGAGGCACTGAATTTGAAGGTAGGCCTTGAAATACATCCACAGGTACACCTCCAATGCGTTTATAAATAGTTCATCAAGGGTAACATCTCATCCTCTTTCTCTCTCCCTATCGTGCTCTCTCTGTCTTTCTCTCTCTCTCTCCATCTTTTTCACCTTGTGCTCTGACACCTGATCTGGCCTAGCGCCGCCCACATCCTGCAGGGCTTCAGGTGTTGGCCATTATTAACCTGTCAATCACTCAATATCTGTCCACAACAGCCATCCACTTCTCCTCTCTGCCTCTGCATCTCCCTCCAGCCATTTAACAGTTCCACTTTTATTCATTAGTCTTTCATGTGATAACTGCTGTTGTTCAATTTCAGGCCCTTTCTTCTCTATAATCAATCTGCACAACATGCCCATTTGTTATTATTATTTGCCTCAGTTTCAATTGTCTTAGAATTCAATAATGCTTTTATTTATGTTCTGTTTAGTAATTGAGGCAATGGAGTGTGTGAGCAGTGTGCGCATGAGTGTCTATCTCCCTTCTCTCTCTCCACTTTGTGTGTGTGTGTGTGTGTGTGTGTGAGTGTGTGTGTGTGTGTGTGTGTGTGTGTGTGTGTGTGTGTGTGTGTGGATAACAGAGGTTAGAAGGATAACAGGACCTTGTGTTTCAGTGGACCGTGGTGGTCAATGAAGTCATAAACACCAGAATAATTACTCTTGATGAAAATAAATTTAAGAAACAGACACACAAATATTCATGCACATACTCAAAAACACTGGCATATTTTCTCTCCGCCTTCACCGCTCTTGCGCAAACATTTAATTAAAAACCAGGAGTCTTAAATGCTGGAAAATAACATTGGCAGCCCCAGTATTTATGATCAGAGCTATGAATTATATTCTCATCCTAAATACACAACACCAATAAATCACACTTTCACTTACAAGCAATGACCAAGTTTTGTAAATATGGTTTAATCTCCTAAATGCCTTTGTGTTTTTTTCTCTGTCTCTCTCTCTGGGAATGAAAGATCATTGAGGAAGATGTAGGCTAATGACAGTGGAGACATGTTGCCCACAGAGGCTTCTGTCTCGGAGCAGAGCGGGAGTACACGATAAGTCATCTGACATCCTCAATGTTACTGTGGTGCTGGTTGAGAATGCAATCCACTTAGAAAGAGATGGGGAGAAAGAGACAGTCTGGGGATGAGTAACCTTGAGGTCTTTGACTTCGGCCTTGCCAGAAAGAACCCCCCAGTAACCCCAACAGAAAGTTTGAGGAGAAAACACCAACCTGAATAAAACATCTAACAGTTCTTCTCTGACTTGTTCATGGACAAACTCACCATCTTGATCTGTCTTGGGTACTCAGAAGATAAACAGTCTTGCTAACTCCTAACCCATTCAGCAGGCATAGCCTCTCTCCGAGATCCGGAGCAGCCCCTGGTTCACACAGAGATGTTTATCAATGTCCTGACTCTAGCAGACTCTACAAACCTTCCTTTGTCTTATTGGCTGTATAAGAAGCATACGATTAATCCCCCCAACGGAGCAAAGGAGGCTGGGATGGGGCATCATCATCTCCCGCTGTTTGACAGCCTTCTGTTTACCAAACGATCCCCTTCATTCTCCCTCCGTCATCCCTCCTTTCTCCATCTCTCTGATTCCTCTCATACAAAGGGATGGCCAGGCAGAGGGGAAGCCCTTAGGCAAACAGACTCTGAGCCCAGGGACAGAAGGCCATTGATGACAACCGTATTGACAGGAACACTGAAAGACAGGGCGAGAGAAGAGAGAGGAGAGAGTGAGAATGAGTTACATGAGAAAGGGGGGCAAGATAAGGGAGGGAGGGAGGTCTGGGAGATTGAGAAAAGGTTCTGGTAAAAGTTTTGTCAGAATGTGTTGGAAAAACACAGATCATTATCCAGCTGGAAGTGAGTTACAATCAGTCAGATGTTGCTTAAGTAATACTGCTCACAATTGTGTCTGTATACGTGTGTACGTGTATAAGTGTCTACGTGTATAAGTGTCTACGTGTATAAGTGTCTACGTGTATAAGTGTCTACGTGTATAAGTGTCTACGTGTATAAGTGTCTACGTGTATAAGTGTCTACGTGTATAAGTGTCTACGTGTATGAGTGTCTACGTGTATGAGTGTCTACGTGTATAAGTGTCTACGTGTATAAGTGTCTACGAGTATAAGTGTCTACGTGTCTACGTGTATAAGTGTCTACGTGTATAAGTGTCTACGTGTATAAGTGTCTACGTGTATAAGCGTCTACATGTATCCCCATGTCACACCCTGGCCTCACCAAAATACTAACGAAAACACAGAATACTAAGGCCAGGGCGTGACAGTAACCCCCCCTGGCTGACTGGCGGCGCTGGCGGTTCCTGGCTGACTGGCGGCATTGGCGGCTCCTGGCAGACTGGCGGCACTGGCGGCACTGGCGGCTTCTTGCAGACTGGCGGCACTGGCGGCTCCTTGCAGACTGGCGGCGCTGGGCAGACGGGTGGCTCAGGCGGCGCTGGGCAGATGGGTGGCTCAGGCGGCGTTGATGGCACTGTGCAGACGGGTAGCTCAGACGGCGCTGGGCAGACGGGAAGCTCCGGCAACGCTGGAGAGGAAGGCTCTGGCAGCGCTGGACTGAGGAGCTCTGGCGCCTCTGGACTGAGGGGCTCTGGCGCCTCTGGACTGAGGGGCGGAAACTCCGGTAGTGCCGGACAGGCGGGAGCACCTGTGTTGATGGGACGGAGAGACAGCCTGGTGCGGGGTGCCGGCACTGGTGGTACCGGGCTGGGGACACGCACCTCAGGGCGAATGCCTTGCATACTATGCCAAACCAACAGCCTTCTCTCTGTTCTGTCCAATACATCCTCAACACTCTCAGACTCAGCACTCAGCTTCGCCGACAGCTCCAATTCCATCCATGGCTCCTTACGGTAAACAGGGGGAGTTGGCTCAGGTCTGACTCCTGACTCTGCCACACTCTCCCTGTGCCCCCTCCCAAGACATTTTTGGGGCTGCCTCTCGGGCTTCCAGCCGCTCTGCTGTGCTAGCTCCTCATGCTGCTGCTTTTGCTGCTGCTGCTGTTGCTCCTGCTGCACCTGTCGCTTCTCCTGCTGCTGCTGTTGCTGCTGCCTCTGTTTACCACGCCACTTGGTCCTTGGTTGGTGGGTGATTCTGTAACAGTTTTCTGGTGAAAGAGAGGCGGACCAAAATGCAGCGTGGTTAGTTTTGTACATCTTTAATAAAGATGAAAATACAACAATCTACAAAACAAGAAACGCGAAAAAAACAAAACAGCCCTATCTGGCGCAAACACAGAGACAGGAACAATCACCCACAAGAGACCTAAAGAATATGGCTGCCTAAATATGGTTCCCAATCAGAGACAACGATAAACACCTGCCTCTGATTGAGAACCACTCTAGGCAACCATAGACTTACCTACTTACCTACTCTAACCACAATCCCATTACTACAAACTACAAACAACCCCAGACAAAACAAACCACATAAATCCCCATGTCACACCCTGGCCTCACCAAAATACTAACGAAAACACAGAATACTAAGGCCAGGGCGTGACAGTGTCTACGTGTATAAGTGTCTACGTGTATACGTGTGTACGTGTGTACACACGAGAACATTGTCCTGACGAGAACATTGTCCAGACTAGATAGAAAACCGTTTACAGATGCATTGAGCAGAACATTGTCCTGACCAGATAAGAGAACAGACTACACCTGATCTGACTAGAACATTGTCCTGACTAGATAAGAGAACGGTCTGCAGCTGTTCTGACTAGAACATTGTCCTAACTAGATTGTAAAACAGTCTGCAGCTACTCTGACTCAAACAGTGTTCTAACTAGATAAGAGAACAGTCTGCAGCTGCTCTGAGTAGAACATTGTCCTAACTAGATAGGAGAACAGTTGAAGCAACTCTGACAAGAACATTGTCCTGACTAGATAAGGGAACAGACTACAGCTGTTCTGACTAGAACATTGTCCTAACTAGATAAGGGAACAGACTACAGCTGTTCTGACTAGAACATTGTCCTAACTAGATAAGAGAACAGACTACAGCTGTTCTGACTAGAACATTGTCCTAACTAGATAAGAGAACAGACTACAGCTGTTCTGACTAGAACATTGTCCTAACTAGATAAGAGAACAGACTACAGCTGTTCTGACTAGAACATTGTCCTAACTAGATAAGAGAACAGTCTGCAGCTGTTCTGACTAGAACATTGTCCTAACTAGATAAGAGAACAGACTACAGCTGTTCTGACTAGAACATTGTCCTAACTAGATAAGAGAACAGACTACAGCTGTTCTGACTAGAACATTGTCCTAACTAGATAAGAGAACAGACTACAGCTGTTCTGACTAGAACATTGTCCTAACTAGATAAGAGAACAGTCTGCAGCTGTTCTGACTAGAACATTGTCCTAACTAGATTAGAGAACAGTCTGCAGCTGTTCTGACTAGAACATTGTCCTAACTAGATTAGAGAACAGTCTGCAGCTGTTCTGACTAGAACATTGTCCTAACTAGATTAGAGAACAGTCTGCAGCTGTTCTGACTAGAACATTGTCCTAACTAGATTAGAGAACAGTCTGCAGCTGTTCTGACTAGAACATTGTCCTAACTAGATTAGAGAACAGTCTGCAGCTGTTCTGAATAGAACATTGTCCTAACTAGATTAGAGAACAGTCTGCAGCTGTTCTGACTAGAACATTGTCCTAACTAGATTAGAGAACAGTCTGCAGCTGTTCTGACTAGAACATTGTCCTAACTAGATTAGAGAACAGTCTGCAGCTGTTCTGACTAGAACATTGTCCTAACTAGATTAGAGAACAGTCTGCAGCTGTTCTGACTAGAACATTGTCCTAACTAGATTAGAGAACAGTCTGCAGCTGTTCTGACTAGAACATTGTCCTAACTAGATCAGATAACAGTCTGCAGCTGTTCTGACTAGAACATTGTCCTAACTAGATTAGAGAACAGTCTGCAGCTGTTCTGACTAGAACATTGTCCTAACTTGTCAGGCAGGTGGGTGTAACTGGTGTAGAAAGTCAGGCACAGGAAGGCAGAGATGAGTGAAACAACGCACTACCCAACAGCACAAAGTAAAACAATATATCAAGTGCAAAAAGAACAGTTTCCACAAAACACGGTACAAACCAGCCAGAACATTCAGACCTGAACAAATAACAATCACACACAAAGACATGGGGGAAACAGAGGGTTAAATACATGACCAGTAATTGGGAAATGAAAACCAGGTGTGTGGAAAAACGAGACAAAACTTTGATCAGGGATGGCTAGAAGACCGGTGACGTCGACCGCCGAACACCACCCGAACAAGGAGAGGCATCAACTTCGGCCGAAGTCGTGACCTAACTAGATCAGAGAACAGTCTGCAGCTATTCTGAATAGAACATTGTCCTGACTAGATTAGAGAACAGTCTGCGGTCACCTCTCTAAGATTTATCAATAGACACACGCACCATTACACAGCTATTCCCACACACACACATTTCCCGGTCATTACCCACGGATGCCCTGGAGTGACAGGGTATCATTTTCAGAGGTGACCCAGTGGCCCTTGTAGCCCTCTATCCAAGGGGGTATGGGTGTGTGTGCGCGGTGTGTGCATGTATCTGTGTGTGTGTGCGCTGAGCATTAATTACCCGTGTGCTGCTCCGGCTGCGGTGGGAAGGCACAAAGGTCACCCCCTTGGAGGGGGTAATTACCAGGAAAAGAGCTTTTTAATTTACCGCTGTCTGGTGCCATTCCTGTGAGGAAAGGAACCATATCACATAGTGCTTTGTGAGAGGGGGTAAGGCCCAGAAAGGCACACAGGTGTCCTTCCTCACTGACCTTATGACCTCAGAGACATACTGACTTTATCAGGACATCCATTGTCCCCATTGATCTGAACTGTACTGCTCCCGCTCATGTCAGTCACCTGAAGGGGATAACAACAGGATATGGAGTAACGGAAGTTATGATGTCAGGAGATATGACATGAAATCCCACATCAATACACAGACAGACAGACAGACAGAGAGACAGACAGACAGACAGAGAGACAGACAGACAGACAGACAGACAGACAGACAGACAGACAGAAAGACAGACAGACAGACAGACAGACAGACAGACAGACAGACAGACAGACAGACAGACAGACAGACTACATAAACCCATTCCTTTACATGCAACACCACAGCCACACACATCCAGCGGGGGCCCAATAGGTTTTTGAATGAGAGCAGGGTATTCTGTCAGAATGGTTTTCCCAGATCGGCTCTCCTCTCCTGCAGACTGTCAGATCTCTTCAGCCTGCGTGCAATGTCTGCAAATCAGTGAACCCTGCCACTCACCCCACCAGAGCAGAGCCAGCATGGGGTCCCAATCCATTTAGTTGCAGAGACAGCATCCATTCTGTGCCTTTATTAAAACGAGCCTTTAATGCCTTCCTGTGGTTAACGGAGGCGACAGAGCGGAGAAGATCACCATATGGCTGTTTTCAGTCAGGCTCCGGCCAAGCTGCTTCTCTCTACATTACATGGACAAACATGAGGTTCAGTTTTATCAGAGAGTGAATCGTTATCCCAATGATGTCTCACTACTAGCAGCACCATACTATCAGAGACAGCACCTGACAGCTGATTTAGCAATATTTTTCTGGTGGTGTGAATTTCATGTGATCAATTGTGCAGTCTTGGTGAAGTATCCACCAGTTGCTAAATAAGTTTACTAATAATAAAATCTATTTTCTTTTTCACAAAGGACAATTTACGATGTAGCAGTTCCAATGCTGTGCCTGGTCTACATTGTTGTTGAATGCAGAAAGGGCAGTGAAAAGATGTGGGTAAGCGGTTGGTGGGACAGCTCAGGACTCCAACATGTGGAAGTAATGCTTTGTGTCAGTGGGGAGAGGTATGTCTAAATCTCCTCTGAAAAGAAACGGCTCCTCAGCCCCAGCTTCTGCAGCGAAACTAACCGGCTAAAGGTGTCCAGCTATGAGGTCACACACACACTCACACACACACACAATCTGGAGATGGGCCGCTGTTGCCATGGGAACACCTGTCAAATCCTTGAGTGAGACGTATTTAAATGGAATTATCCTAAACCCTGATACATTTCAGAACCCTTCACTTTTCTCTTTTTCTGGCCCTCTCCTTGTCTTGGCTCGTTTGAGCATGGCTCGTTTGAGCATGGCTCGTTTGAGCATGGCTCGTTTGAGCATGGCTCTTTTGAGCATGGCTCGTTTGAGCATGGCTCGCTTGAGCATGGCTCGTTGCACCGTAAAAACAGCAGAGGCCGAAAGGTTTCTAGAAGATTATCGTACCCGCGGTGAGGGAATACGGAAACTAATTAACACACACAAACGCAACAATGACGTCAAGGAGGGAGAGAGAGGGAGATGGGAAAAGGGCAATGAATGATTTAATTAAAGTTGTCATGTTCATTCTTGAAAATCATGACAGCCCTACTTCCTCTTTATTATGACTTTTAAGACTATACTGAGCTGTTTGGAATGAATTGGGCATGGATAGAAGGGAGGGAGGGGGGTGAGGGATATAAAGCTTGTGGATTTGGATGAGAACACCTCAAATAGTTTAAATGGCACATTAATGTCAAAGATTTCCTTTCAATTCCACCCACTAACATCAGAATCAGAAGAGTTGAGAAAGAGAGGCTCTGGGTTTTTATGAAGAGCAGAGGAAAAGTCAGTATGGATAACAGGATCTTCCTCAAGATATCTCCTGCACTCCACGTGACCAAGGCTGTTTGTGCACTTGTTTGCTGGAGCTTATGCTTGTCCTATTTCCAACTGGAAATGTGTTGTTTTCTTATCCCAACTCTTCCTGAGACACGCTCGGAGAGTGAGGTAACCCCCAGGGTCTGCCATTATCAACGCCGACCCTGGAGCAATTAGGGTTAAGTGCTCAAGGGCACCAAAAGATTTTTCAACTTGTTGGATCGGGGATTCAAACTAGCAACCTTTCGGTTAATGGGCCAATGTTCTGACCGCTAGGCTACCTGCTGCCTACAAGATGCATGTGACAGGATGTGTGTGTGTTTATGTTTATGTGATACATATTACCAGGGTAGCCGTGGGGTAGCCTTGAGTAGGCACTGATGAGCTGGTCCATTATGGTCTGCCTTGGCAAAGATCCCCAAGGAGCAGTACAACACAGATACTATGCCTCTTGTTAAGCAGTAGCTTGACTCTGCCTTTAGTTTGCTGTTTATCTAGATCTTACACTAAAGGAAGCAGCTTATTAATCAACTGTGTTTTTCTCTTCCTGGGTGCAAATGTGCTGCGTTTTGAGAAACGATATTCTGAATTTAATTTGTACACCTTTGAACATGTCTGCCAGGGGGTATGTGTATTTGTGTGTGAGTGTGTTAGCAGTTCTGCTTCTGTAAATGTTTGAGTGTGTGTTTGCAATGCTGCCTCTCTCTGTGTGTGTGTGTGTGTGTGTGTGTGTGTGTGTGTGTGTGTGTGTGTGTGTGTGTGTGTGTGTGTGTGTGTGTGTGTGTGTGTGTGTGTGTGTGTGTGTGTGTGTGTGTGTGTGTGTGTGTGTGTGTGTGTGTGTGTGTGTGTGTGTGTGTGTGTGTGTGTGTGTGTGTGTGTGTGTGTGTGTGTGTGTGTGTGTGTGTGTGTGTGTGTGTGTGTGTGAGATAGAGAGAGTGAGTGTGTGTTAACAGTACTACCTCTGTGTGTGTTTGAGTGTGTGTTAGCATTTCTGCCTCTGGGTGTGTGTGAGTGTGTGTTAGCATTTCTGACTCTGTGTGTGTGTGAGTGTGTGTGCATGTGTTCATTCATATCCCTGGGCAGTAACATTTGCTGTACCTCTGCTCGCTCCAATGAATCACGTAGCTAGTGCTAGAGGCTACATACAACACAGCACTGTAACCTATTTTACATCCTAATAGCCTACACATCACTAATGCTCTCCCTCAACACATACATCCCACTGGTTGAATCAACATTGTTTTTGCATCATTTCAACAACAAAAATGATATATGAAGACAGTATTCAACGTGGAAAACTGACTGTATTCACAAAAATGTCTTCTTTTTTCCACCCAACTTTTAACCTAAATTCAATGACGTGGTGAACTGTTAGTTAACAAATAAACAAATGTAAATCAAAACTAGACGTTGAACTGAAGAATGCGCCCAGTAGGATATGCTCACATGTAAAGCATTTATCCCGTGTTGTTGGTGTCATTTATGGCCTATGGGACGATAGATGGGCATAAGTAAGTACACTGAACAAAAATATAAACGCAACATGTAGTGTTGGTCCCATGTCTTATCAGCTGAAATAAAAGAGCCCAAAGATTTTCCATTTGCACAAAAAGGTTTTCAAAGGTTTTTGGCAAAAATTTGTTTACATCCCTGTTAGTGAGCATTTCTCTTTTGCCAAGATAACCCATCCACCTGACAGGTGTGATATGTCAAGAAGCTGATTTAACAGCATGATTATTATACAGGTGTACGTTGTGCTGGGGAAAATAAAAGGCCCCTCTAAAATGTACAGTTTTGTCACATAACACAGGGCAACAGATGTCTCAAGTTTTGAGGGAACGTGCAATCGGCATGCTGACTGCAGGAATATCCACCAGAGCTGTTGGCAGATCATTTTATGTTAATTTCTCTACCATAAGCCTCCTACAACGTTGTTTTAGAGAATTTGGCAGTACGTCCAACTGGCCTCACAAATACAGACTATATGTGTGGCTTCGTGTGGGCGAGTGGTTTGCTGATGTCAACGTTGTAATTAGAGTGCGGTGGGGTTACGGTGGAGGTGGGGTTATGGCATGGGCAGGCATAAGCTACGGACAACAAACACAATTGCGTTTTATCGATGGCAATTTGAATACACAGAGATATCTTGACGAGATCCTGAAGACCATTGTTCATCCGCCACCATCACCTCATGTTTCAGCATGATAATGCACGGCCCCATGTTACAAAGATGTGTACACAATTCCTGGAAGCTGAAATGTCCCATTTATTCCATGGCCTGCATACTCACAGGACATGTCACCCATTGAGCATGTTTGGGATGCTCTGGATCAACATGTACGACAGTGTGTTCCAGTTTCGGCCAATATCCAGCAACTTCGCACAGCCATTGAAGAGTAGTGGGACAACATTCCACAGGCCACAATCAACAGCCTGATAAACTCTATGCAAAGGAGATGTGTCATGCTGCATGAGGCAAATGATGGTCACACCAGATACTGACTGGATTTCAGATTTTTTTTAAGGTATCTGCGTCCAACAGATGCATATCTGTATTCCCAGTTAGATTAGGGCCTAATTAATATATTTCAATAGACTGATTTCCTTAAATTAACTGTAACTCAGTAAAATCTTTAAAATTGTTTGCATGTTGTGTTTTATATTTTTGTTCAGTATAATTAACTATCCCCTATATCCCACATATAGAAGCTCGGAGGGTTGTTTTAGCTTAATAGTTCAGTGAGGGATGACAAAAGCCTAAAGCCCAAAGACTAAATCCCAAAGCCCACCCCTGAGAATAGCCTGAACAGCATGAGTCACCCCCTATAGAGGGATGGGCACAGTAGTTGGCATGCAGATTGGCAGTGATTTATATTGGCAGATATTGCACCCTGTGTGACATGCCACTGAGCTCATTATTTAGGTGTAAAACATTTAAATACAACATTTGCATATTACTTGCAGGAAACCCTAACCCCATGACATCATTTCAGATCACCTTTCTGAATGGATGGAGGGAATTTAATCAGACGAGTGTGTTGTTATGGCTTTTACGGTAATACTTAGAATGCAAGTAAAATAACCTAATCATTATCATTATGTCATGGCATGGTTCATTAAAAGTATGTTAGAGTAACAATATGTAGGCATGGTTCATTAAAAGTATGATAGAGTAACAATATGTAGGCATGGTGATATGTATGGTAATGATAGAGTAACAATATGTAGGCATGGTTCATTAAAAGTATGATAGAGTTACAATATGTAGGCATGGTGATATGTATGGTAATGATAGAGTAACAATATGTAGGCATGGTGATATGTATGGTAATGATAGAGTAACAATATGTAGGCATGGTGATATTTATGGTAATGATAGAGTAACAATATGTCGGCATGGTGATATGTATGGTAATGATAGAGTAACAATATGTAGGCATGGTGATATGTATGGTAATGATAGAGTAACAATATGTAGGCATGGTGATATGTATGGTAATGATAGAGTAACAATATGTAGACATGGTGATATGTATAGTATTGGCAGAGTAACAATATGTAGACATGGTGATATGTATGGTAATGATAGAGTAACAATATGTAGGCATGGTGATATGTATGGTAATGATAGAGTAACAATATGTAGGCATAGTTCATTAATAGTATGATAGAGTAACAATATGTAGGCATGGTGATATGTATGGTAATGATAGAGTAACAATATGTAGGCATAGTTCATTAATAGTATGATAGAGTAACAATATGTAGGCATGGTGATATGTATAGTAATGATAGAGTAACAATATGTAGACATGGTGATATGTATGGTAATGATAGAGTAACAATATGTAGACATGGTGATATGTATGGTAATGATAGAGTAACAATATGTAGACATGGTGATATGTATGGTAATGCTAGAGTAACAATATGTAGACATGGTGATATGTATGGTAATGATAGAGTAACAATATGTAGGCATAGTTCATTAATAGTATGATAGAGTAACAATATGTAGGCATGGTGATATGTATGGTAATGATAGTGTAACAATATGTAGGCATGGTGATATGTATGGTAATGATAGAGTAACAATATGTAGACATGGTGATATGTATGGTAATGATAGAGTAACAATATGTAGACATGGTGATATGTATGGTAATGATAGAGTAACAATATGTAGACATGGTGATATGTATGGTAATGATAGTGTAACAATATGTAGACATGGTGAATATGTATGGTAATGATAGAGTAACAATATGTAGACATGGTGATATGTATGGTAATGATAGAGTAACAATATGTAGACATGGTGATATGTATGGTAATGATAGAGTAACGATATGTAGACATGGTGATATGTATGGTAATGATAGAGTAACAATATGTAGGCATGGTGATATGTATGGTAATGATAGAGTAACAATATGTAGACATGGTGATATGTATGGTAATGATAGAGTAACAACATGTAGGCATGGTGATATGTATAGTATTGGATAGAGTAACAATATGTAGGCATGGTGATATGTATGGTAATGATAGAGTAACAATATGTAGGCATGGTTCATTAATAGTATGATAGAGTAACAATATGTAGGCATGGTTCATTAATAATATGATAGAGTAACAATATGTAGACATGGTGATATGTATGGTAATGATAGAGTAACAATATGTAGACATGGTGATATGTATGGTAATGATAGAGTAACAATATGTAGTTAGTGTAACAATATGTAGACATGGTGATATGTATGGTAATGATAGAGTAACAATATGAATATGGTCATATGTATGGTAATGATAGTAACAATATGTAACATGGTGATATGTATGGTAATGATAAAGTAACAATATGTAGACATGGATATGTATGGTAATGATAGAGTAACAATATGTAGGCATGGTGATATGTATGGTAATGATAGAGTAACAATATGTAGACATGGTGATATGTATGGTAATGATAGAGTAACAATATGTAGACATGGTGATATGTATGGTAATGATAGAGTAACAATATGTAGACATGGTGATATGTATGGTAATGATAGAGTAACAATATGTAGGCATGGTGATATGTATGGTAATGATAGAGTAACAATATGTAGACATGGTGATATGTATGGTAATGATAGAGTAACAACATGTAGGCATGGTGATATGTATAGTATTGGTAGAGTAACAATATTGGTAGGCATGGTGATATGTATGGTAATGATAGAGTAACAATATGTAGGCATGGTTCATTAATAGTATGATAGAGTAACAATATGTAGGCATGGTTCATTAATAATATGATAGAGTAACAATATGTAGACATGGTGATATGTATGGTAATGATAGAGTAACAATATGTAGACATGGTGATATGTATGGTAATGATAGAGTAACAATATGTAGTTATGGTGATATGTATGGTAATGATAGAGTAACAATATGGAGGTATGGTGATATGTATGGTAATGATAGAGTAACAATATGGAGGCATGGTGATATGTATGGTAATGATAGAGTAACAATATGTAGACATGGTGATATGTATGGTAATGATAGAGTAACAATATGTAGGCATGGTGATATGTATGGTAATGATAGAGTAACAATATGTAGACATGGTGATATGTATGGTAATGATAGAGTAACAATATGTAGGCATGGTGATATGTATGGTAATGATAGAGTAACAATATGTAGGCATGGTGATATGTATGGTAATGATAGAGTAACAACATGTAGGCATGGTGATATGTATAGTATTGGTAGAGTAACAATATGTAGGCATGGTGATATGTATGGTAATGATAGAGTAACAATATGTAGGCATGGTTCATTAATAGTATGATAGAGTAACAATATGTAGGCATGGTTCATTAATAGTATGATAGAGTAACAATATGTAGACATGGTGATATGTATGGTAATGATAGAGTAACAATATGTAGACATGGTGATATGTATGGTAATGATAGTGTAACAATATGTAGACATGGTGATATGTATGGTAATGATAGAGTAACAATATGTAGACATGGTGATATGTATGGTAATGATAGAGTAACAATATGTAGGCATGGTGATATGTATGGTAATGATAGAGTAACAATATGTAGGCATGGTGATATGTATGGTAATGATAGAGTAACAATATGTAGGCATGGTTCATTAATAGTATGATAGAGTAACAATATGTAGGCATGGTTCATTAATAGTATGATAGAGTAACAATATGTAGACATGGTGATATGTATGGTAATGATAAGTAACAATATGTAGACATGGTGATATGTATGGTAATGATAGTGTAACAATATGTAGACATGGTGATATGTATGGTAATGATAGTGTAACAATATGTAGACATGGTGATATGTATGGTAATGATAGAGTAACAATATGTAGACATGGTGATATGTATGGTAATGATAGAGTAACAATATGTAGACATGGTGATATGTATGGTATTGGTAGAGTAACAATATGTAGACATGGTGAAATGTATGGTAATGATAGAGTGACAATATGGAGGCATGGTGATATGTATGGTAATGATAGTGTAAGAATATGTAGACATGGTGATATGTATGGTAATGATAGAGTAACAATATGTAGACATGGTGATATGTATGGTAATGATAGAGTAACAATATGTAGACATGGTGATATGTATGGTATTGGTAGAGTAACAATATGTAGACATGGTGAAATGTATGGTAATGATAGAGTGACAATATGGAGGCATGGTGATATGTATGGTAATGATAGTGTAAGAATATGTAGACATGGTGATATGTATGGTAATGATAGAGTAACAATATGTAGACATGGTGATATGTATGGTAATGATAGTGTAACAATATGTAGACATGGTGATATGTATGGTAATGATAGAGTAACAATATGTAGGCATGGTGATATGTATGGTAATGATAGAGTAACAATATGTAGACATGATGATATGTATGGTAATGATAGAGTAACAATATGTAGGCATGGTGATATGTATGGTAATGATAGAGTAACAATATGTAGGCATGGTGATATGTATGGTAATGATAGAGTAACAACATGTAGGCATGGTGATATGTATAGTATTGGTAGAGTAACAATATGTAGGCATGGTGATATGTATGGTAATGATAGAGTAACAATATGTAGGCATGGTTCATTAATAGTATGATAGAGTAACAATATGTAGGCATGGTTCATTAATAGTATGATAGAGTAACAATATGTAGACATGGTGATATGTATGGTAATGATAGAGTAACAATATGTAGACATGGTGATATGTATGGTAATGATAGTGTAACAATATGTAGACATGGTGATATGTATGGTATTGATAGAGTAACAATATGTAGACATGGTGATATGTATGGTAATGATAGAGTAACAATATGTAGGCATGGTGATATGTATGGTAATGATAGAGTAACAATATGTAGGCATGGTGATATGTATGGTAATGATAGAGTAACAACATGTAGGCATGGTGATATGTATAGTATTGGTAGAGTAACAATATGTAGGCATGGTGATATGTATGGTAATGATAGAGTACCAATATGTAGGCATGGTTCATTAATAGTATGATAGAGTAACAATATGTAGGCATGGTTCATTAATAGTATGATAGAGTAACAATATGTAGACATGGTGATATGTATGGTAATGATAGAGTAACAATATGTAGACATGGTGATATGTATGGTAATGATAGTGTAACAATATGTAGACATGGTGATATGTATGGTAATGATAGAGTAACAATATGTAGACATGGTGATATGTATGGTAATGATAGAGTAACAATATGTAGGCATGGTGATATGTATGGTAATGATAGAGTAACAATATGTAGGCATGGTGATATGTATGGTAATGATAGAGTAACAATATGTAGGCATGGTTCATTAATAGTATGATAGAGTAACAATATGTAGGCATGGTTCATTAATAGTATGATAGAGTAACAATATGTAGACATGGTGATATGTATGGTAATGATAGAGTAACAATATGTAGACATGGTGATATGTATGGTAATGATAGTGTAACAATATGTAGACATGGTGATATGTATGGTAATGATAGTGTAACAATATGTAGACATGGTGATATGTATGGTAATGATAGAGTAACAATATGTAGACATGGTGATATGTATGGTAATGATAGAGTAACAATATGTAGACATGGTGATATGTATGGTATTGGTAGAGTAACAATATGTAGACATGGTGAAATGTATGGTAATGATAGAGTGACAATATGGAGGCATGGTGATATGTATGGTAATGATAGTGTAAGAATATGTAGACATGGTGATATGTATGGTAATGATAGAGTAACAATATGTAGACATGGTGATATGTATGGTAATGATAGAGTAACAATATGTAGACATGGTGATATGTATGGTATTGGTAGAGTAACAATATGTAGACATGGTGAAATGTATGGTAATGATAGAGTGACAATATGGAGGCATGGTGATATGTATGGTAATGATAGTGTAAGAATATGTAGACATGGTGATATGTATGGTAATGATAGAGTAACAATATGTAGACATGGTGATATGTATGGTAATGATAGTGTAACAATATGTAGACATGGTGATATGTATGGTAATGATAGAGTAACAATATGTAGGCATGGTGATATGTATGGTAATGATAGAGTAACAATATGTAGACATGATGATATGTATGGTAATGATAGAGTAACAATATGTAGGCATGGTGATATGTATGGTAATGATAGAGTAACAATATGTAGGCATGGTGATATGTATGGTAATGATAGAGTAACAACATGTAGGCATGGTGATATGTATAGTATTGGTAGAGTAACAATATGTAGGCATGGTGATATGTATGGTAATGATAGAGTAACAATATGTAGGCATGGTTCATTAATAGTATGATAGAGTAACAATATGTAGGCATGGTTCATTAATAGTATGATAGAGTAACAATATGTAGACATGGTGATATGTATGGTAATGATAGAGTAACAATATGTAGACATGGTGATATGTATGGTAATGATAGTGTAACAATATGTAGACATGGTGATATGTATGGTAATGATAGAGTAACAATATGTAGACATGGTGATATGTATGGTAATGATAGAGTAACAATATGTAGGCATGGTGATATGTATGGTAATGATAGAGTAACAATATGTAGGCATGGTGATATGTATGGTAATGATAGAGTAACAACATGTAGGCATGGTGATATGTATAGTATTGGTAGAGTAACAATATGTAGGCATGGTGATATGTATGGTAATGATAGAGTACCAATATGTAGGCATGGTTCATTAATAGTATGATAGAGTAACAATATGTAGGCATGGTTCATTAATAGTATGATAGAGTAACAATATGTAGACATGGTGATATGTATGGTAATGATAGAGTAACAATATGTAGACATGGTGATATGTATGGTAATGATAGTGTAACAATATGTAGACATGGTGATATGTATGGTAATGATAGTGTAACAATATGTAGACATGGTGATATGTATGGTAATGATAGAGTAACAATATGTAGACATGGTGATATGTATGGTAATGATAGAGTAACAATATGTAGACATGGTGATATGTATGGTATTGGTAGAGTAACAATATGTAGACATGGTGAAATGTATGGTAATGATAGAGTGACAATATGGAGGCATGGTGATATGTATGGTAATGATAGTGTAAGAATATGTAGACATGGTGATATGTATGGTAATGATAGAGTAACAATATGTAGACATGGTGATATGTATGGTAATGATAGTGTAACAATATGTAGACATGGTGATATGTATGGTAATGATAGAGTAACAATATGTAGACATGGTGATATGTATGGTATTGGTAGAGTAACAATATGTAGGCATGGTGATATGTATGGTAATGATAGAGTAACAATATGTAGACATGGTGATATGTATGGTAATGATAGAGTAACAATATGTAGACATGGTGATATGTATGGTAATGATAGAGTAACAATATGTAGACATGGTGATATGTATGGTAATGATAGAGTAACAATATGTAGGCATGGTGATATGTATGGTAATGATAGAGTAACAATTTGGAGGCATGGTGATATGTATGGTAATGATAGAGTAACAATATGCAGACATGGTGATATGTATGGTAATGATAGAGTAACAATATGTAGACATGGTGATATGTATGGTAATGATAGAGTAACAATATGTAGACATGGTGATATGTATGGTAATGATAGTGTAACAATATGTAGACATGGTGATATGTATGGTAATGATAGAGTAACAATATGTAGACATGGTGATATGTATGGTAATGATAGAGTAACAATATGTAGACATGGTCATATTTATGGTAATGATAGAGTAACAATATGTAGGCATGGTGATATGTATGGTAATGATAGAGTAACAATATGTAGGCATAGTTCATTAATAGTATGATAGAGTAACAATATGTAGACATGGTGATATGTATGGTAATGATAGAGTAACAATATGTAGGCATAGTTCATTAATAGTATGATAGAGTAACAATATGTAGACATGGTGATATGTATGGTAATGATAGAGTAACAATATGTAGACATTGTGATATGTCTGGTAATGATAGAGTAACAATATGTAGACATGGTGATATGTATGGTAATGATAGAGTAACAATATGTAGGCATAGTTCATTAATAGTATGATAAAGTAACAATATGTAGACATGGTGATATGTATGGTAATGATAGAGTAACAATATGTAGACATGGTGATATGTATGGTAATGATAGAGTAACAATATGTAGACATGGTGATATGTATGGTAAAGATAGTGTAACAATATGTAGACATGGTGATATGTATGGTAATGATAGAGTAACAATATGTAGACATGGTGATATTTATGGTAATGATAGAGTAACAATATGTAGGCATGGTGATATGTATGGTAATGATAAAGTAACAATATGTAGACATGGTGATATGTATAGTAATGATAGTGTAACAATATGTAGACATGGTGAAATGTATGGTAATGATAGAGTAACAATATGTAGACATGGTGATATGTATGGTAATGATAGAGTAACAATATGTAGACATGGTGATATGTATGGTAATGATAGAGTAACGATATGTAGACATGGTGATATGTATGGTAATGATAGAGTAACAATATGTAGGCATGGTGATATGTATGGTAATGATAGAGTAACAATATGTAGACATGGTGATATGTATGGTAATGATAGAGTAACAACATGTAGGCATGGTGATATGTATAGTATTGGTAGAGTAACAATATGTAGGCATGGTGATATGTATGGTAATGATAGAGTAACAATATGTAGGCATGGTTCATTAATAGTATGATAGAGTAACAATATGTAGGCATGGTTCATTAATAATATGATAGAGTAACAATATGTAGACATGGTGATATGTATGGTAATGATAGAGTAACAATATGTAGACATGGTGATATGTATGGTAATGATAGAGTAACAATATGTAGTTATGGTGATATGTATGGTAATGATAGAGTAACAATATGGAGGCATGGTGATATGTATGGTAATGATAGAGTAACAATATGGAGGCATGGTGATATGTATGGTAATGATAGAGTAACAATATGTAGACATGGTGATATGTATGGTAATGATAGAGTAACAATATGTAGGCATGGTGATATGTATGGTAATGATAGAGTAACAATATGTAGACATGGTGATATGTGTGGTAATGATAGAGTAACACTATGTAGGCATGGTGATATGTATGGTAATGATAGAGTAACAATATGTAGGCATGGTGATATGTATGGCAATGATAGAGTAACAACATGTAGGCATGGTGATATGTATAGTATTGGTAGAGTAACAATATGTAGGCATGGTGATATGTATGGTAATGATAGAGTAACAATATGTAGGCATGGTTCATTAATAGTATGATAGAGTAACAATATGTAGGCATGGTTCATTAATAGTATGATAGAGTAACAATATGTAGACATGGTGATATGTATGGTAATGATAGAGTAACAATATGTAGACATGGTGATATGTATGGTAATGATAGTGTAACAATATGTAGACATGGTGATATGTATGGTAATGATAGAGTAACAATATGTAGACATGGTGATATGTATGGTAATGATAGAGTAACAATATGTAGGCATGGTGATATGTATGGTAATGATAGAGTAACAATATGTAGGCATGGTGATATGTATGGTAATGATAGAGTAACAACATGTAGGCATGGTGATATGTATAGTATTGGTAGAGTAACAATATGTAGGCATGGTGATATGTATGGTAATGATAGAGTAACAATATGTAGGCATGGTTCATTAATAGTATGATAGAGTAACAATATGTAGGCATGGTTCATTAATAGTACGATAGAGTAACAATATGTAGACATGGTGATATGTATGGTAATGATAGAGTAACAATATGTAGACATGGTGATATGTATGGTAATGATAGTGTAACAATATGTAGACATGGTGATATGTATGGTAATGATAGTGTAACAATATGTAGACATGGTGATATGTATGGTAATGATAGAGTAACAATATGTAGACATGGTGATATGTATGGTAATGATAGAGTAACAATATGTAGACATGGTGATATGTATGGTATTGGTAGAGTAACAATATGTAGACATGGTGAAATGTATGGTAATGATAGAGTGACAATATGGAGGCATGGTGATATGTATGGTAATGATAGTGTAAGAATATGTAGACATGGTGATATGTATGGTAATGATAGAGTAACAATATGTAGACATGGTGATATGTATGGTAATGATAGAGTAACAATATGTAGACATGGTGATATGTATGGTATTGGTAGAGTAACAATATGTAGACATGGTGAAATGTATGGTAATGATAGAGTGACAATATGGAGGCATGGTGATATGTATGGTAATGATAGTGTAAGAATATGTAGACATGGTGATATGTATGGTAATGATAGAGTAACAATATGTAGACATGGTGATATGTATGGTAATGATAGTGTAACAATATGTAGACATGGTGATATGTATGGTAATGATAGTGTAACAATATGTAGACATGGTGATATGTATGGTAATGATAGAGTAACAATATGTAGACATGGTGATATGTATGGTATTGGTAGAGTAACAATATGTAGGCATGGTGATATGTATGGTAATGATAGAGTAACAATATGTAGACATGGTGATATGTATGGTAATGATAGAGTAACAATATGTAGACATGGTGATATGTATGGTAATGATAGAGTAACAATATGTAGACATGGTGATATGTATGGTAATGATAGAGTAACAATATGTAGGCATGGTGATATGTATGGTAATGATAGTGTAACAATATGTAGACATGGTGATATGTATGGTAATGATAGAGTAACAATATGTAGACATGGTGATATGTATGGTAATGATAGAGTAACAATATGTAGACATGGTGATATGTATGGTATTGGTAGAGTAACAATATGTAGACATGGTGAAATGTATGGTAATGATAGAGTGACAATATGGAGGCATGGTGATATGTATGGTAATGATAGTGTAAGAATATGTAGACATGGTGATATGTATGGTAATGATAGAGTAACAATATGTAGACATGGTGATATGTATGGTAATGATAGAGTAACAATATGTAGACATGGTGAAATGTATGGTAATGATAGAGTGACAATATGGAGGCATGGTGATATGTATGGTAATGATAGTGTAAGAATATGTAGACATGGTGATATGTATGGTAATGATAGAGTAACAATATGTAGACATGGTGATATGTATGGTAATGATAGTGTAACAATATGTAGACATGGTGATATGTATGGTAATGATAGTGTAACAATATGTAGACATGGTGATATGTATGGTAATGATAAAGTAACAATATGTAGACATGGTGATATGTATGGTATTGGTAGAGTAACAATATGTAGGCATGGTGATATGTATGGTAATGATAGAGTAACAATATGTAGACATGGTGATATGTATGGTAATGATAGAGTAACAATATGTAGACATGGTGATATGTATGGTAATGATAGAGTAACAATATGTAGACATGGTGATATGTATGGTAATGATAGAGTAACAATATGTAGGCATGGTGATATGTATGGTAATGATAGAGTAACCATATGGAGGTATGGTTATATGTATGGTAATGATAGAGTAACAATATGGAGGCATGGTGATATGTATGGTAATGATAGAGTAACAATATGTAGACATGGTGATATGTATGGTAATGATAGTGTAACAATATGTAGACATGGTGATATGTATGGTAATGATAGAGTAACAATATGTAGGCATGGTGATATGTATGGTAATGATAGAGTAACAATATGTAGACATGGTGATATGTATGGTAATGATAGAGTAACAATATGTAGGCATGGTTCATTAATAGTATGATAGAGTAACAATATGTAGGCATGGTTCATTAATAGTATGATAGAGTAACAATATGTAGACATGGTGATATGTATGGTAATGATAGAGTAACAATATGTAGGCATGGTGATATGTATGGTAATGATAGAGTAACAATATGTAGGCATGGTGATATGTATGGTAATGATAGAGTAACAATATGTAGACATGGTGATATGTATGGTAATGATAGAGTAACAATATGTAGGCATGGTTCATTAATAGTATGATAGAGTAACAATATGTAGACATGGTGATATGTATGGTAATGATAGAGTAACAATATGTAGGCATGGTGATATGTATGGTAATGATAGAGTAACAATATGTAGGCATGGTGATATGTATGGTAATGATAGAGTAACAATATGTAGACATGGTGATATGTATGGTAATGATAGAGTAACAATATGTAGGCATGGTTCATTAATAGTATGATAGAGTAACAATATGTAGGCATGGTTCATTAATAGTATGATAGAGTAACAATATGGAGGCATGGTGATATGTATGGTAATGATAGTGTAACAATATGTAGACATGGTGATATGCATGGTAATGATAGTGTAACAATATGTAGACATGGTGATATGTATGGTAATGATAGTGTAACAATATGTAGACATGGCATTTCAGTGCTAGCGGCATCACTGCAGACACCCTGTTTCAAATCCTGGCTGTTTCACAACTGGCTGTGATCGGGAGTCCCATAGGGTGACGCACAGTTGGCCGGTATAGGCCGTCATTGTACAATAACAAACAATTTGTTCTTAACTGACTTCCTAGTTAAATAAAAAAATATATATATATATATATTTTTTTTTTATGAAAATAAGAATAAGAAATAAGCGTAACAAATAATTAAAGAGCAGCAGTAATGTAACAATAGAGAGGCTATATACAGAGTGTACCGGTACAGAGGCAGTGTGCGGGGGTGTCACGACATCCGCCAAAGTCGGCCACTCTCCTTGTTCAGGCGTCGTTCGGTGGTCGACGTCACCGGATTTCTAGCCATCGCCGCTCCGTTTTTCATTT
Source organism: Oncorhynchus clarkii lewisi (assembly GCF_045791955.1). Taxonomy (NCBI): domain Eukaryota; kingdom Metazoa; phylum Chordata; class Actinopteri; order Salmoniformes; family Salmonidae; genus Oncorhynchus; species Oncorhynchus clarkii. The sequence continues at coordinate 28,992,931 of NC_092173.1, read as the reverse complement.
ATCCATTTGTTTTGTCTGCTGAAGGGGGGTCCTGTACGTCTGCAGTGGTCGGTTGAGGCGGACAGGGCTTTTGGGCACCTAAGAGCTATGTTTACCTTTCCCATCCGGATCCCTCTTTGGCGTTCATAGTAGAGGTGGACGCGTACAGAGCCCGCTCCACTCCAGTGTCCCGTCGGGCGTCAGTACGTTCTGTCTGCTATCTGTGACCAGTTGATCTATTGGGCCCACACATCACCCTCCTCTGGTCATCCGGGGATCGGTCAGACGGTGCACTGTCTGACTGGGAAGTACTGGTGGCCCACCTTGGCTAATGACGTGAGGGTTTATGTTTCCTCCTGCTTGGTGTGCGCCCAGTGTAAGGCTCCTAGACACCTGCCCAGAGGTAAGCTACATCCCTTATCCGTTCCACAACGGCCTTGGTCACACCTGTCGGTAGATCTTCTGACGGATCTTCCTCTCTCACAGGGCAACACCATGATCCTGGTCATTGTGGATCGTTTCTCTAAGTCCTGTCGTCTCCTCCCTCTGCCCGGTCTCTCTATGGCCCTACAAACGGCGGAGGCCCTGTTTACACACGTCTTCCGGCACTAAGGGGTGCCTGAGGATATAGTGTCTGATCGAGGTCCCCAGTTCACTTCAAGAGTCTGGAGGGCGTTCATGGAACGTCTGGGGGTCTCGATCAGCCTCACCTCGGGTTTCCACCCCGAGAGTAATGGGCAGGTGGAAAGAGTGAACCAGAATGTGGGCAGGTTTCTGCGGTCCTATTGCCAGGACCGGCCGGCGGAGTGGGCGGTGTTCGTGCCCTTGGCAGAGATGGTGCAGAACTCGCTCAGCCACTCCTCCACTAACCTCTCCCCCTTTCAGTGTGTATTGGGGTACCAGCCAGTTCAAGCACCGTGGCATCAGAGTCAGACCGAGGCTCCTGCGGTGGACGATTGGTTCCGGCATGCGGAGGAGACACCGCAGTGAGGCCCCGGTGTTCGCACCGGGAGATCGAGTCTGGCTCTCGACCTGAAACCTGCCCCTCCGCCTGCCTTGCCGGAAACTGGGCCTGCAGTTTGTGGGGCCATTTATAGTCCTGAGGAGAGTGAACGAGGTATGTTACAGCTTACAGCTTCCCTCCGATTACCATATTAACCCCTCGTTCCATGTGTCTCTCTTCAGGCCGGTGGTGGCTGGCCCGTTCCAGGAGTCTGAGGTGCGGGAGGTTCCTCCACCCCTCTGGACATCGAGGGGGCCCCGGCAGTCGAGGTAACTGAGGTAATACGTACATGTAGGTAGAGTTATTAAAGTGACTATGCATAGATAATAACAGAAAGTAGCAGCAGTGTAAAAGGGGTCAATGCAAATAGTCTGGGTAGCATTTGATTAGATGTTCAGGAGTCTTATGGCTTCGGGATAGAAGCTGTTTAGAAGCCTTTGGGACCTAGACTTGACATTCCGGTACCGCTTGCCATGAGGTAGCAGAGAGAACAGTCTATGACTAGGGTGGCTGGAGTCTGAACATTTTTAGGGCCTTCCTCTGACACCACCTGGTATAGAGGTCCTGGATGGCAGGAAGCTTGGCCCCAGTGATGTACTGGGCCTCACGCACTACCCTCTATAGTGCCTTGCGATCAGAGGCCGAGCAGTTGCCATACCAGGCAGTGGTGCAACCTCTCAATGGTGCAGCTGTAGAACTGTAGAAAGATTCTGCTTGTTTTAGATGTTATTCTGTGGCCATGCCAGACTCCTGCACTACTGCTTTCTGCTAAACGACTTAACGACCACCCCAGATGGACGACATCCCTTCCTGCTAATGCAGCCTGCCACCGCTCAGAGAGACACGGTCACCAAGGGAAACAGACAGAGGGAGAGAGGAGGGAAACATGACCTGTGATTCCTCCACTCCTCCATGGCCACCCCTCTCTCTAATCCCGACAGTAAAAGTTAACAGTGCGGGATATAGACAGGACCACACTCATCCCACCTCAACCCTGCTCCTCACTCCCCCTTGCTGTCACTCCCAGAGGGAGAGGGCTGATATTGGCTATGGCCCTCAGGAACCTCCCAGGCCAAAGGGCAGACCTCCACCAGGCCTCCGGGTCTCTGGCTGTGCTGTGATCTCCTGGCCAGGCTGCTGCTGAATGGGTGCCAGGGCAGCACACATCAACCTTCAACTCCCTTTAACTCTGTCCTCATATTTCACTTCTCATCTCCGTGAAGTCCTCTGTCTCTTACTCAATCTCTCCCTCTGCGCCATCTCTCTGTCTCCCTGTTCCCCTATTCTTTCACGGTTGATTCTGGTAGTGTTGTGGCGCTGGTACTGTTTCTGAGTGGTATGGATTTAGAAAGTAGAACAGGGCCTATATTATTTTGATTTGGAGGGCGTATGCACGTGTTGCCTTCACAGCACAGCATCTTTCCGGAAGGACAGCGGGAGGGAGATGTGGTTTCATGTTTAGGTTGGACCCACTCTGACACTGATTTGGTCTGGTTCTGCAGAATCAATTTTTTTTAAAATTGTGTTACTGAATGATAAGGTGTGTGTGTGTGTGTGTGTGTGTGTGTGTGTGTGTGTGTGTGTGTGTGTGTGTGTGTGTGTGTGTGTGTGTGTGTGTGTGTGTACGTGTACATGTACATGCGTGCATGTCTGTATGTGTGTATTCCAGTGTTTTACATTGGAATACACACATAGAGTGGCCAGCACTTTCTAGGTTGTGGCAATGGTAGCATCTCTCATTAGCTCACATAAAAGGGTCAGAATAAAGACATCCATTCATTCTTTTTTAAATCCATTCATTCAAGTCACTATCTGATGTCAAATGCAGGTTAAATGGAGGTGAAACAATACAGATTGTGAGATAAATTACTACATCTTAGTTGTTCTCAAAAACCTTGTTCACATTGGCAGATTGAAGTGACTCAAATCCACATTTTTTGCATATTCGAATCTGTTATTTTTCCTGCAGTCTGAACACATGGAATCAGATATTTCAAGCCACATTTCAGATACAAACCTCATTCCTGGCCATGCGACTTGTGTCTGAACGAACGGGTCAAATATGATTTATGTTCCCTAAAGAGTTTTTCAGTCTGTCACAGTATTTGGCATTGTCGCTTGCTATCTACTCTGTTGACAGTTTGACATTTTGACAAGAAGATGTGGTAGCTAACTAGCTTGTTAATAGTTTACAAACAAATGAGTGAATGTGCTAGAAAGCTAAACAGCTGCCTAGCTAGTTGACTGGTGTAGCAAGCTAGTTAACTGGTGTAGCTAGCTGGTTAACTGGTGTAGCTAGCTAATTGACTGTTGTTGACTGGTCTAGCTAGCTAGTTAACTGGTGTGGCTAGCTAGTTGACTGGTGTAGCTAGCTGGTTGACTGGTGTAGCTAGCAAATTGACTGTAGTTGATTGGTGTAGCTAGCTAGTCAACTGGTGTGGCTAGCTAGTTGACTGGTGTGGCTCAGCTAGTTGACTGGTGTGGCTAGCTAGTTGATTGGTGTGGCTAGCTAGTTGATTGGTGTGACTAGACAAAAATGACTTGTTTTGAAAGTTGGATCATCTTATCCTTTGAGGCTGCAAACGTGATCTTACACTATGATTTCGAGGCAGGCATTGTGGTCACCTTAGCTTACTACATAACTTCTGAGCGATAGGAAGCACGAGAACCACCACCAATTAGCCTACACCACTGTGCACACATCCGTCATTACTATGACTACTAATGTAGCCATGAAAGGAAATGTATGATGTCTGAACACACATATCTGATTTGGTTGCTTGTAACTTTCTGTTTGGACAGTCAGTATACCAAAACTGATTTGAAAAAGTAAACTGATTTGAGCATTAAGGCTTGCAATGTGAACAAGGCTAAAGTGGCCTCTCCTCCATAACTTTATAATTATTATTATCATGTCTTTGATGAAGGCAGTAATCTGTTCCACCGGTGTGGTCAGAAACCAACACATTTTTAAACTCTCTTCATCTAGCAGAAGCTTAGTGGAATAGATTGATTGTACTTATATTGCTCACTCATGGTCTGGGTATGGTAAGAGAAGGCTTTCAACTGCTTTCAATCTGTCTCTCTCTCTCTCTCTCTCTTTCTCTTTCTCTTTTTCTCTCTCTCTCTTTTTCTCTCTTTTTTTTCTGTGTGTGTGTACGTGTGTATGTGTGTGTTTGTACGTATGTTCGTGTGGGTATGTGTGTGTGTGTGTGTATGGGATTACAGGTCTGGAGGTGTGATAGGTTAGAGACTTCTCAGTGACAAACGAGCTTTAACTCGTCTGCTCCTTCAGCTCCACACCAACACATGTTGAGACACACACATACATACACACACACATACACACACACATACACGCACACACACACATACACACGCACACACACACATACACACACGCATACACACACAATCCATTGAACATATGCGGTTGGAATAAATGATCTGAACATGTAAAGCACCCACCCTTCATCATCTCTTTCCCTCTCTCATCTTTCCCTTCCTCCCTCGTCTCTGCTTCCCTCTCTCTCTCTCTCTCTCTCTCTCTCTCTCTCTCTCTCTCTCTCTCTCTCTCTCTCTCTCTCTCTCTCCCCTCACTCCCTCCCTCCCTCCCAGGACAGGTTCAGGGTAAGGGCAGATGAAGGGAGGGAGTAAGGGGTGCAGTATGGCTGCCTGGAGGGATGGAGGAGGAAGAGAGGGGGGCAGTATAACTGCCTGGAGGGATGGAGGAGGAAGAGAGGGGGGCAGTATGGCTGCCTGGATGGATGGAGGAGGAAGAGTAGGGGGCAGTATAACTGCCTGGAGGGATGGAGGTGGAAGAGAGGGGGCAGTATGGCTGCCTGGGGGGATGGAGGAGGAAGAGAGGGGGCAGTATGGCTGCCTGGAGGGATGGAGGAGGAAGAGAGGGGGGCAGTATGGCTGCCTGGAGGGATGGAGGAGGAAGAGAGGGGGGCAGTATGGCTGCCTGGAGGGATGGAGGAGGAAGAGAGGGGGGCAGTATGGCTGCCTGGCCAAACGAGGTGCAGCCGAGTCTTCTAATGAGGTGACATGTTCCCTTGTAAAACGACTCTGGGGCAGGGGCTCGCTGCTCACTCCATGCTACACTATTACAGATAGAGGACAGGAGGGGGATGTACAGAAACAACACTCATCCACCTATGGTTTTACTCAGTGAGTGCAGTGGGGTAGGAACATTCATAAGTCATGGAGTCACTCACAGTCAAGGACTAGGAGAGAAATTGAGAGGTGGAGAGAGAGAAGGAAAGGAAGAAAGAGAGCTACCCACAGGCATAGAATGACTCATGGTGAAAGGGGAAGAGAAATGTAGAGAGAGCATGGAGGGAGAGACAGAGGGAGGGAGAGGAGGAAGTGAGCAACACAGTCATGGACAGACTCATGTTCAAGGAGAAAGAGATGAAAGACATAAGAAGAGATGGAATGAGGGAGATATTATTGAGAAAGAGAGAGTAGGGGAGTAAATGTGGGGGAGGTGGGGCTCGCATAGCTAGGCGCATTTTAAATTTACAGCCTTTGGTCGCTTAAGATAAACGCAGACATTAAAAACATTACCGCCGCGTGTTATGATAAGCCATCCTCTGCTGGGGCCGAAGGCCTCTGTTTTACAGCTCTTTTATTTAGTAATCCTCCATGGTTTGTATGGGTCTGAACCCACCCCCCCCGACTTACTCTCTGCCTTATCAAAGATAGTCATTGTGTAGTTATTATTCAACATATTATCCAGATATCAATGCTGGCATAGACTCAAGTACACATTCACATAGGCATATAGACACACACACACACACACACACAGACATACACACATATCCACACTTTTGCACCAAAAAAACGCACACTGACATACTCACGTGTTTACAGTCTATAAAGATTATAAATAAAATGTGATGCCTTTACATAATTTGATTTGAGTGTATGAGGAGGTCAACTGTGCTTCAGAAGAAGGGCCTTGGAGTTTTAGCATTCTTTGGCTTGTGGTTGGCCAGGAATAGAGAGATGTTGTCTTGTCATTCTTTACATCTTATCATTAAGTCAGTCAGTTGTTAGATATTGAACCACGCACATACACTATGTTTATTATCGTGCACTTACACATTATTACATGGCCAACATTTCCACAATGCCCATGTGGAGGAAAGGTAACCCTGTAATTCTGGATTTGTTAAAACTCTTATGCCTTTGCACCAGATTTATATTTTGGACATTTTACTCTGAGCATAAGCAGAGAGAGAGGAGAGAGGGGGAGAGAATGAGAGAGGGAAGGAGAGGGAGAGAGAAAGAGAGAGAGAGAGGAGAGAGGGGAGAGAATGAGAGAGGGAAGGAGAGGGAGAGAGAGAGAGAGAGAGAGGAGAGAGGGGAGAGAATGAGAGAGGGAAGGAGAGGGAGAGAGAAAGAGAGAGAGAGGAGAGAGGGGAGAGAAGGAGAGGGGGAAGGAGAGGGAGAGAGAAAGAGAGAGAGAGGAGAGAGGGGGAGAGAAGGAGAGGGGGAAGGAGAGGGAGAGAGAAAGAGAGAGAGAGGAGAGAGGGGAGAGAAGGAGAGGGGGAAGGAGAGGGAGAGAGAAAGAGAGAGAGAGGAGAGAGGGGAGAGAATGAGAGGGGGAAGGAGAGGGAGAGAGAAAGAGAGAGAGAGGAGAGAGGGGAGAGAATGAGAGAGGGAAGGAGAGGGAGAGAGAAAGAGAGAGAGAGGAGAGAGGGGAGAGAATGAGAGAGGGAAGGAGAGGGAGAGAGAAAGAGAGAGAGAGGAGAGAGGGGAGAGAAGGAGAGGGGGAAGGAGAGGGAGAGAGAAAGAGAGAGAGAGGAGAGAGGGGAGAGAAGGAGAGGGGGAAGGAGAGGGAGAGAGAAAGAGAGAGAGAGGGGAGAGAATGAGAGGGGGAAGGAGAGGGAGAGAGAAAGAGAGAGAGAGGAGAGAGGGGAGAGAAGGAGAGGGGGAAGGAGAGGGAGAGAGAAAGAGAGAGAGAGGAGAGAGGGGAGAGAAGGAGAGGGGGAAGGAGAGGGAGAGAGAAAGAGAGAGAGAGGAGAGAGGGGGAGAGAAGGAGAGGGGGAAGGAGAGGGAGAGAGAAAGAGAGAGAGAGGAGAGAGGGGAGAGAAGGAGAGGGGGAAGGAGAGGGAGAGAGAAAGAGAGAGAGAGGAGAGAGGGGAGAGAATGAGAGGGGGAAGGAGAGGGAGAGAGAAAGAGAGAGAGAGGAGAGAGGGGAGAGAAGGAGAGGGGGAAGGAGAGGGAGAGAGAAAGAGAGAGAGAGGAGAGAGGGGAGAGAAGGAGAGGGGGAAGGAGAGGGAGAGAGAAAGAGAGAGAGCAGAAGGAATGAGAGAAACGAGAGTTTATTTCCCAAGGCATTCCAAGCGTACCTGTCTGCTACCCTCTCGTCTTTATTGCATCCCGGCACTGGTATGCTGTTGATAGAGAGAGACATGCAAGGCCACGGAACAAAGCAAAGAAATAGATATGCAGAAATTGATTTATTTTTCCCACTTTCGCTAGGGCCTCAATTTCTCCAAAGTAAATGGTAGGACTCCACTACCCACAGACTGTGTAGAGATTCATTGACTGGCTTGACAGTTGGCTTTGAGTACGGTGAAATACTGTGTTAACCTTCTTCCTATTCCTACACTTGCACATGCGATAACACAGGAATGCATAGAAATTCCTTGGCCTCTAAATTTGTTTGTTCCACTCAGTTCATATGTGGAGTGCCAGGTGCATATCCATGGGTTCTCCCCTGACTGACTGGAGCTCACACTTGACCAAGTTAAAAAACTGAAAAAGGACCCCTTTATGATCGAGCTCAGCAGTTATAACCAACGACATCTATATGATCAGCTGTAGAGAAGAAGAACAAGTGAATGGCAGGAGCTAGTAATCTGCTTTGATGCTGCAGTTCTAGTTTGGCAGTGAAGCAGAGAACGGAGAGCTGCAACAGTAGAGGTAGTCAGTATACCGTACTGCAGAGCATTGTGACTGATGTTCCATCCTTACAGTGTTGCGGTTGGATTGATGTGCTTGGCTGTTCTGCTGCAGTCAAGGCCAGCGACTTGGTGGGGGGGAGGTGAACCTTGGAGGTACAGGATGGACAGCAGGAGATATACGAGCCTAACTGCTTTTTCATTAAGCGCCTTGTCATTATGAAAATACCTTTCTTTCTGCTCGTCTTTCTGCTAGTCTTTCTGCTCGTCTTCCTGCTACTCTTTCTGCTTGTGTTTCTGCTCGTCTTTCTGCTCGTCTTCATGCTCGTCTTCATGCTCGTCTTTCTGCTCATCTTTCTGCTAGTCTTTCTGCTAGTCTTTCTGCTCGTCTTCCTGCTAGTCTTTCTGCTCGTCTTTCTGCTCGTCTTTCTGCTCGTCTTTCTGCTCGTCTTCCTGCTCGTCTTTCTGCTAGTCTTCCTGCTAGTCTTTCTGCTAGTCTTCCTGCTAGTCTTTCTGCTAGTCTTCCTGTTAGTCTTCCTGCTAGTCTTTCTGCTAGTCTTTCTGCTCGTCTTCCTGCTACTCTTTCTGCTTGTGTTTCTGCTCGTCTTTCTGCTCGTCTTCATGCTCGTCTTCATGCTCGTCTTTCTGCTCATCTTTCTGCTAGTCTTTCTGCTAGTCTTTCTGCTCGTCTTCCTGCTAGTCTTTCTGCTCGTCTTTCTGCTCGTCTTTCTGCTCGTCTTTCTGCTCGTCTTCCTGCTCGTCTTTCTGCTAGTCTTCCTGCTAGTCTTTCTGCTAGTCTTCCTGCTAGTCTTTCTGCTAGTCTTCCTGTTAGTCTTCCTGCTAGTCTTTCTGCTAGTCTTTCTGCTCGTCTTTCTGCTCGTCTTTCTGCTCGTCTTTCTGCTCGTCTTCCTGCTCGTCTTTCTGCTAGTCTTCCTGCTCGTCTTTCTCCTAGTCTTCCTGCTAGTCTTCCTGCTAGTCTTCCTGCTCGTCTTTCTGCTCGTCTTCCTGCTCGTCTTCCTGCTCGTCTTTCTGCTAGTCTTTCTGCTCGTCTTTCTGCTCGTCTTTCTGCTCGTCTTTCTGCTAGTCTTTCTGTTCGTCTTCCTGCTAGTCTTTCTGCTCGTCTTCCTGCTAGTCTTCCTGCTAGTCTTCCTGCTCGTCTTTCTGCTCGTGTGGCGAAGTCAGGTAGGAGACCTGCGCCAACTTCCCGTGCTTACCGGAGAGAGAGAGGGGCCGGGCAGGCACCGTGTTATGCGGTGGAGCGCACGGTGTCCCCGGTACGTGTGCATAGCCCGGTGCGGTACATTCCAGCTCCTCGTATCAGCCGGGCTAGAGTGGGCATCGAGCCAGGTGCCATGAAGCCGGCTCTACGCATCTGGTCTCCAGTGCGTCTCCTCGGACCGGCGTAAATGGCACCAGCCTTACGCATGGTGTCCCCGGTTCGCCAGTACAGCCCAGTGCGGGCTATTCCACCTCGCCGCACTGGCTTGGCTACGGGGAGCATTCAACCAGGTAAGGTTGGGCAGGCTCGGTGCTCAAGAGCTCCAGTGCACCTGCACGGTCCGGTCTACCCAGTGCCACCTCCACGCACCAGCCCTTCGGTGGCAGCCCCCCGCACCAGGCTGTCTCTCCGTTTTCTCCCTACAGGTGCTCCCACCTGTCCAGCGCTGCCAGAGCCTTCCTCCTCTCCTGAGCCGCCAGAGTCTCCCGTCTGTCCTGAGCCGCCAGAGTCTCTCGTCTGTCCTGAGCCGCCAGAGTCTCCCGTCTGTCCTGAGCCGCCAGAGTCTCCCGTCTGTCCTGAGCCGCCAGAGTCTCCCGTCTGTCCTGAGCCGCCAGAGTCTCCCGTCTGTCCTGAGCCGCCAGAGTCTCCCATCTGTCCTGAGCCGCCAGAGTCTCCCGTCTGTCCTGAGCCGCCAGAGTCTCCCATCTGTCCTGAGCCGCCAGAGTCTCCCGTCTGTCCTGGGCCGCCAGAGCCGCCAGTCTGTCCTGGGCCACCAGAGCCGCCAGTCAGCCAGGAACCGCCAGAGCCGTCAGCCAGCCAGGAGCCGCAGAGCCGTCAGCCAGCCAGGAGCCGCCAGAGCCGTCAGCCAGCCAGGAGCCGCCAGAGCCGGAGTTTCCCGCCTGTCCAGCGCTGCCGGAGTCTCCCGCCTGTCTGGCGCTGCTGGAATCTCCCGTCCATTCGGGACCCGTGGTGAGGGTCCCCAGTCTGAGGTCGGCGGCGAAGGTCGCCGCTCATAAGAGGCCAAGGGGGCGGTTGAGGAGGCAGACAAAAACTGTAGTGGAAAAAAAATGTGGGCTCTGTGTTTAATCCAGAACTACTGTCACGCCTTGACCTTAGAGATCCTTATTATTCTCTATGTTTGGTTAGGTCAGGGTGTGACTCGGGTGGGAAATTCTATGTTTACTGTTTCTTTGTTTTTGGCCGAATGTGGTTCCCAATCAGAGGCAGCTGTCTATCCTTGTCTCTGATTGTGAATCATACTTAGGCAGCCTGTTTTCCACCTGAGTTTGTAGGATCTTGTTTTCTGTTTAGTTACTGTTGCCTGACAGAACTGTGCGCTTTCGTTTTCGTTTTCGTTATTTTGTTTGAGTGTTTTTTAAATTAAAATCAGGAACACTTTCCACGCTGCACTTTGGTCTACTCTTTCTACCACCAACGAGAGCCGTTACAGAAGATCACACCAAAAACGAACCAAGCAGTGTGGCCAGGAGGAGTGGACATGGGAGGACATCCTGGATGGAGAAGGACCCTGGACGCAGGCCGGAGAGTATCGCTGTCCAAGGGAGCAGATGGAGGCAGCGAGAGAGGAAAGGCGACGATACGAGGAGTTAAGCTCCAAAAGAAATCAGAGAGTCAGGGTTTAGACCGGAGCCAACTCCCCGGGCTTACCGTGGGGAGTGTGTGACAGGTCAGGCACCGTGGTATGCGGTGATGGGCACTGTGTCTCCGGGACGCATCCACAGCCCGGTGAGCTCTGTGCCAGCTCCCCGCATTTGCCTTGCTAGAGTGGGCATTCAGCCAGGACGGATTGTGCCAGCTCAGTGCTCCTGGTCTCTTGTGCGTCTCTTCTGCCCCCGATATCCTGTGCCAGCTCTGCGCACTGTGTCTCCGGTGCGCCTTCACAGCCCACGCGTCCTGTGCCAGCGCCGCGCAGTTGCTGGGCTAGGGTGAGCATCCAGCCAGGACGCGTTGTAATAGGTCTACGCTCCAGACCTCCAGTGCGCCTCCTCGGCCCAGGGTATCCTGCGCCGGCTCCACGCACCAGGCCTCCAGTGCGTCTCTCCAGCCCAGTACGTCCTGTGCCAGCTCTACACACCCGGCGTCCTGTGATGATCCATGGCCCGATGCCTCCAGTGATGATTCATGGCCCAAAGCCTCCAGTGATTATCCATGGCCCGAAGCCTCCAGTGGTGATCCATGGCCCGAAGCCTCCAGTGATGATTCATGGCCCGAAGCCACAAAATGGGTCTGACTTTTCCACGAAAGGAGATACCCACATAGATTGTGAGATTAAAGAGACACACACATATTCAGGTAGGAGAGCAACTATAGTAATTGGATGTAATTAAAGAGCACATACAAAGATCATAGAAATACATACACATAGATTGTGAGAATGAGACAGATACATAAGGCAGGGGGAGACAAGGGTCGTCATAGAGGAGGGGTGTAGAGGGGTGCACACAGCCCTGGGTCATAAGAGAGGAGGGGTGTAGAGGGGTGCACACAGCCCTGGGTCGTCATAGAGGAGGGGTGTAGAGGGGTGCATATAGCCCTGGGTCGTAAGAGTGGAGGGGTGTAGAGGGGTGCACACAGCCCTGGGTTGTTATGGAGGAGGGGGGTAGTGTGGCCCAGGTGACTCTCTAAACTCCAAACAAAATGCAGTCTGCGTTCCTTAATTTGAGAAATTGTTCCCCTTGCTCGCTCAGAACACACACGCACGCACACACACACACACACACACACATACTGGTCTCTGTGTATATTCATGTTATTTTTATGGGAAACATGAATAATGCATGAGAGACCGTTGTCGTGCAGAGCGAGGATGTAAATCGATAGGTATTCACTTTGGCTGACGTAAATGATATCTCCCATAACTAGAGCGCTCACCTCTGTTTCTCCAGGCTCGCTGTCTGGAGTAAGCAGGGCTTGCTGTACCTATGCTTCAGTCCCAACAAAACCCTGTATTGAAACAATGACAGATTCTGTCTATTCATATCTATTAAGAAGCGGTGAAAGAATGGAATTTCTCTATTTATGAAGTGAAAAGTTTGCAAATGTTTTGCTATCATCAGAACAGCAGACATAGTAGCTACAATCTTCTCTGTCTGTCTCCACGAGAGTGAAATGTGTTTCATTGTGAGTTGTATTGTGGCAGCAACTCCACAGAATGCATTTTACCTCCATTATGGTCTATTACGTTCCTGTCTTGAACAGGTTGATTCAGTGTCTGTGTGTCATTTGTTCCCATGAGACAATAGGTCATTGTGGGGATGTCCAACACACCTGTTGTTGATGGACAAAGGTTGTGACCTCCAGGGGAAGAGAAGCAGGAAAGTAGCTGTGAGTGGGTGGCTGTCTGCATTCTCTCTTTTTCACTCTACCTTTCTCATTCTTAGTATCTTACCTTTTATTATGGGTTGGCTTTCTTTCTCTTGTTTTGGAGTCTATTTCTTTCTTCATGTCTATCTCTTTTACTCTCGCTCACTCACTCACTCACTCACTCTCTCTCTCTCTCTCTCTCTCTCTCTCTCTCTCTCTCTCTCTCTCTCTCTCTCTCTCTCTCTCTCTCTCTCTCCCTCTCTCTCTCTCACTCTCCCCTCTCCCCACTCTTTTTTTCTCCCCCTCTCTTTCTCTCTCTGTCTCCTCTCTCGTTTGATCCCCCCAACCCCCCACCTCTCTCTCTGAGCATTTTAACAGAGGCTGCTGGCCTAATCCACCTGACGTTGGGTCTCAACTTCCCAAATGCCGACATGAGAGATGTCCATAACTCACCACACACACACACACACACACACACACACACACACACACACACACACACACACACACACACACACACACACACACACACACACACACACACACACACAGGGAGAGAAACACAATCACACACACTTACACACACACAAACACACACATACACAAACACTGGGTGTTGCTCAGGGGGCAAGGCATTGCATTGTATTACATGAAAGGTCAGTTACAGAGTTTCCATTTTAACTTCCATTCTGCCGGTAGCAAGCTGAGAGGTAAAATAAATTGTTGGATTGTATGTCACCCCCTTGTTTAAATTCCTTGGATCGGTGTGTGTGTTTTTTTGTTGAAGGTTTTTACACCCCCAAATTAAATCCTCTCAATGAAATTACATTTTAACGCCTTCTACCGGGAAACTGTCTGTCATTAACGAAGCAGGTTTACTCTTAAATTGGCGATGTTAAGAGTGTGTGAGCCACACAGTGAAATATGTGTGAGCCGAATGAACTGTGTGTGTGTGTGTTTGACGACACAGACACTGATAGTGTTTTTTACAATACGTTTGGTTCCCCTCAAATGGAAATGCACAGAAAAAAACAGAGGTCTATTTTTAAGTGAAGTGATTTCCTCAAAGTGGGAGCATGTATTTCCCTCTTTCTCTCTCTCATTCTCTGGTTCTTTCTCCTGCTGGACACGTAAATCACATCTGTTTCACCAGCTCAGAAGCTTTAGGGACACAGAATACCCAGCAGGGGCTCTCTCTATTTAGATTGCGAGAGAGAGGGAGTGAAAGCGAGAGATAAGAACTGATGATCACCCAGCTGGAGGTACGGCAGGTGGAGCTGGAACACACTCCAGTCAGAACAAAAAATTGTCCCGCTCAACAACACCCCCTCAAACAGAGGTTGAAAGAGACATATCTGCACTCTGAACTATGGTGAGACAACATCAACAGGAGAAAGAGCAGGAGCTGGAGAAGAACAGAGCACTAGAGGAGAGGATCAGAGTGCTGGAGGAGAGGGTGAGGGGGATGGCGTGTGACAGAGAACAACCCATTAGAGAGCTGGCCAACCCTGCAGAGAAGCCAGCAGAACATCCCACCTCAGCCCCTGACCAAAGTCTCAACACCACAGCAGAACAGTCCACCCCAGACCCTGACCATATCCTCGGCATCACAGCAGATCAGACAAATGAAGAACCCCAAGCCCAGGGATCATACCACCTCTGAGCACCCCCCCTGTCAGCCACCCTGATAGCCCTCCTGACAACCCCCCCCCCCCCCCCCCTTATCGACTCAAATGGGAAGAAAATGTACTTTTTCCCAAACACAGTTTCTAAACTCTGGTGTCCATACACCCAGTGCGCCCGAGACCTTCTGTCTGAAGACCAACTGGGGTCACCCAGCCACATAATAATTTTACAAATGACCTGAGAGCACAGCAGGAAAGGGTGGCCACTGCACTCAAGGGAGTGATTGAAAAAGCTTCTTCTACTTTCCCCAATGCACAATTGATTATCTCCGCACTGCTACCACAAAAATAACTTCCACCCTGCTACCATACAGCGGGTAAATGCAAGAGTTTGTTCTGTTAGGTGACCTAAACTGGGATATGCTTAACACCTCGGCAGTCCTACAATCTAAGCTAGATGCCCTCAATCTCACACAAAGTATCTATGAACCCACCAGGTACAACCCAAAATCCGTAAAAATGGGCACCCTCATTGATATTAACCTGACCAACTTGCCCTCCAAATACACCTATGCTGTTTTCAATCAGGATCTTAGCGATCACTGCCTCATTGCCTGCATCCGTTATAGGTCCGCGGTCAAACGACCACCCCTTATCACTGTCGAAACGTTCCCTAAAATACTTCTGCGAGCAGGCCTTTCTAATCGACCTGGCCCGGGTATCTTGGAAGGATAATGACCTCAGCCCATCAGTCAAGGATGCATGGTCGTTCTTTAAAAGTAATTTCCTCACCATCTTAAATAAGCATGCCCCTTTCAAGAAATGTAGAACTAAGAACAGATATAGCCCTTGGTTCACTCCGGACGTGACCGCCCTCGACAAACACAAAAACATCCTGTGGCGGACTGCAATAGCATCGAATAGTCCCCGCGATATGCAACTGTTCAGGGAAGTCAGGAACCAACACACGTCAGTCAGGAAAGCAAAGGCTAACTATTTCAAACAGAAATTTGCATCCTGTAGCTCTAACTCCTAAAAGTTTTGGGACACTGTAATATCCATGGAGAACAAGAGCACCTCCTCCCAGCTGCCCACTGCACTGAGGCTAGGTAACACTGTCACCACCGATAAATCCACGATAATCGAGAATTTCAAGAAGCATTTCTCTACGGCTGGCCATGCTTTACTCCTGGCTACCCCAACCCCAGCCAAAAGCTCCGCACCCCCGGCAGCTACTTGCCCAAGCTTCCCCAGCTTCTCCTTCACCCAAATCCAGATAGCAGATGTTCTGAAAGAGCTGCAAAACCTGGACCCGTACAAATCAGCTTGGCTATACAATCTGGACACTCTCTTTCTAAAATGATCCGCCATTGTTGCAACCCCTATTACCAGTCTGTTCAACCTCTCTTTCGTATCGTCCGAGATCCCTAAAGATTGAAAAGCTGCAAACTGTTATAGACCTATATTCATCCTGCCCTGCTTTTCAAAAGTCTTTGAAAGCCAAGTTACTAAACAGATCACTGACCATTTAAAATCCCACCGTACCTTATCCGCTGTGCAACCTGGTTTCCGAGTTGGTCATGGGTGCACCTCAGCCATGCTCAAGGTACAAAACGATATCATAAATGCCATCGATAATAGATTGTACTGTGCAACCGTCTTCATCGACCTGGCCAAGGCTTTTCTTATCGGCAGAATCTTGATTTCTCAAATGACTGCCTCGCCTGTTTCACCAACTACTTATTAGACAGAGTGCAGTGTGTCAAATCATAGGGCCATTTGTCCGGACCTCTGGCAGTCTCTATGGGGTACCACAGGGTTCAATTATTTTCTCTGTATATATCACTCTTTTCTCCGTATATATCAACGATGTCGCTCTTGCTGCGGGTGATTCCCTGATACACCTCTACGCAGAGGACACCATTCTGTATACATCTGGCTCTTCTTTGGACACTGTGTTAACAAACCTCCAAACAAGCTTCATTGCCATACAACACTCCATCCCTGGCCTCCAACTGCTCTTAAACACTAGTAAAACTAAATGCATGCTTTCAACCATTCACTGCCCGCACCTGCCTGCCAGACTAGCATCACTACTCTAGACGGTTCTGACTTAGAATATGCGGACAACTACAAATACCTAGGTGTCTGGGTAGACTGTAAACTCTCCTTCCAGACTCAAATTAAACATATCCAATCCAAAATGAAATCTAGAATCGGCTTTGTATTCCACAACAAAGCCTCCTTCACTCAAACATACCCTAGTAAAACTGACAATCCTACCGATCCTCGATTTCAGCGATGTAATTTCAAAATAGCCTCCAACACTCTACTCAGCAAACTGGATGCAGTCTATCACAGTGCCAACCGTTTTGTCACCAAAGCCCCATATACCACCCACCACTGCGACCTGTATGTTCTAATCGGCTGGCCCTCACTACATTTTCGTCGCCAGATCCACTGGCTCCAGGTCATGTATAAGTCTTTGCTAGGTAAAGCTCCACCTTATCTGAGCTCACTGGTCATGATAACAACACCCACCTTTAGCACGCGCTACAGCAGGTATATCTCACTGGTCATCCACAAAGCCAACACCTCCTTTGGCCGCCTTTCCTTACAGTTCTCTGCTGCCAATGACTGGAACGAATTGCAAAAATTGCTGAAGCTGGAGACTTATATTTCCCTCACTAACTTTAAACATCAGCTATCCGAGCATGTAACCGGTCGCTGCAGCTGTACATAGCCCATCTGTAAATAGCCCATCCAATCTACCTACCTCATCCCCATATTGTTATTATTTACTTTTCTGCTCTTCTGCACACCAGTATTTCTACTTGCACATTATAATCTGCACATCTATCACTCCAGTGTTAATTTGCTAAATTGAAATCACTTGCTATTATGGCCTATTTATTGCCTTACCTCATCACGCCATTTGCACACACTGTATATATACAGGTACTTTCTTTTTTTCTACTGTGTTATTGACTGTACGCTTGTTTATGCCATGTGTAACTCTGTGTTGTTGTTTGTGATGCACTGCTTTGCTTTATATTGGCCACGTCGCAGTTATAAATTAGAACTTGTTCTCAACTAGCCTACCTGGTTAAATAAAGGTGAAATATATATATATATATATATTTTTAAGTATTTCCCGTGACTGTGCCTTAAAACCAAATGTCTACCTTGCCCACCACTCCACCCTGGACTTGAACATCCTTTACAGACCCTAAAGGACATCGCACTCAACCGCAGCCCCAATAGCTCACACAAGAGCAAGAGATCAATAGACACCCCGCCCAGACCAGTGACACCCTCCCCCCAGACCTTCACATACAGAACCAACGGCAAAAGGACATACATCCAGACCATAGCACCACTAGCCACATCCACACCCCAGAGGGAGAGGGAGAGAGAGAGTAAGAGAGGGGAGAGAGAGAGGGAGTGAATGAGATAGAGGGGGAGAAAGAGTAAAAGAGATAGACAGGAAGAAAAAGAAGGAACCTGGACTTCATCCTACAAGGAACATGGTATAGAGGAGATGGACCCACTGGTTGCCCTCTAGGTTGCAGAGAGCTGGTAGTCCCATCCATCAAACTACCAGGTGTGAAACAGGGAAGAGACTTAGGGGGTATGCTAATTTGGTACAGAGCAGACCTAATCCACTCTATTAAATTAATCAAAACAGGAACATTTTACATTTGGCTAGAAATTCAAATGGAAATGATCTCAACAAAGAAAAATGTCCTCCTGTGTGCTACCTATATACCCTCACTAGAATTCCCATACTTTAATGAAGACAGCTTCTCCATCCTGGAGGGGGAAATCAATCATGTCCAGGCCCAGGGGCATGTACTAGTCTGTGGCGACCTAAATACCTAAACTGGACAAGAACTACGGAAAAAGAAGGAACAGCACATCAGAAATCAGCTCAATGTAAATGAAGAACCTATAGACTCTAACCACTTCTTGGAAAATTGGAATAAACTAAACAAGCAACAACACGAAGTGTTGGAGATGTATGAGTAAACCACTTTTCTTATCTTTTTGGCCCTATAACAAAGAACAACCAGAAAAAAATATATACATGATCAAATACAAATCTTAGAATCCACAATTAAAGACTACCAGAACCCACTGGATTCTGCAATTACATTGAATGAACTACAGGACAAAATACAAACCCTTCAACCCAAAAAGGCCTGTGATGTTGATGGTATCCTCAATGAAATGATGCAATATATACAAACCACAATGTCCAATTGGCTATACTTAAACTCTTTCACGTCATCCTTAGCTCTGGCACTTTCCCCAATATTTGGAACCACCGACTGTTCACCCCAATCCACAAAAGTGGAGACAAATTTGACCCCAATAACTACCGTGTGTGTGATAAACGTCAACAGCAACCTTGGGAAAATCCTCTGCATCATCATTAACAGCAGACTAGTTCATTACCTCAGTGAAAACAATGTACTGAGCAAATGTTAAATGTTGGCTTTGCCGAATTATCGTACGACAGACCACGTCTTCCCACTGCACACCCTAATTGACAAAGAAACAAACCAAAACAGAGTTTTTTCTGATGATCTGGTGCTTCTGTCACCAACCAAGTAGGGCCTACAGCAGCACCTAGATATTCTGCACAGATTCTGTCAGACCTGGGCCCTGACAGTAAGTCTCAGTAAGACAAAAATAATGGTGTTCCAAAAAAAATCCAGTCGCCAGGACCACAAATATAAATTCCATCTAGACAACGTTGCCCTAGAGCACACAACAAACTACACATACCTCGGCCTAAACAACAGCGCCACAGGTAACTTCCACAAAGCTGTGAACGAGCTGAGAGACAAGGCAAGAAGGGCCTTCTAAGCCATCAAAAGGAACAAAAGAATTGACATACCAATTAGGATGTGGCTGAAAATACTTGAATCAGTTATTGAACCCATTGCCCTTTGTGGTTGCGAGGTCTGGGTCCGCTCACCAACCAAGAATTCACAAAATGGGATGACCACCAAACTGAGACTCTCCATGGAGAATTCTGTAAAAATATCCTCCGTGTACAATGTAAAACACCAAATAATACATGCAGAATTAGGCCGATCCCGCAAATTTCAAAATCCAGAAAAGAGCAGTTAAACTAGTTGGATATAGGGGGCGCTCTTTTAATTTTTGGATGAAAAACGTTCCCGTTTTAAACAAGATATTTTGTCACGAAAAGATGCTCGACTATGCGTATAATTGACAGCTTTGGAAAGAAAACACTCTGACGTTTCCAAAATTGCAAAGATATTGTCTGTGAGTGCCACAGAACTGATGTTACAGGCGAAACCCAGATAAAAATCCAATCAGGAAGTGACGCATTTTTTGAAACCGCCTCATGCCAATGACTCCTTATATGGCTGTGAAGGAGCTAGGAGTCAGCTTACGTTTTCCCCAAGATGTCTACAGCATTGTGACGTCTTTTTAGGCATTTTTATTGGAGAATGGCTGTAAGAGACCATATAGGGCGAGTGGTCGCATGGTGTCTCCCGGAGAAAACCTTGCGTAAAATACTGAGGTAGCCATTTTTCCAATCGTTTCTTATGAGAAACCAACTGCCTCGACGGATATATTATCGAATACATATGTTAAAAACACCTTGAGGATGGATCCTAAACAAAGTTTGCCGTGTTTCTGTCGATATTATGGAGTTAATTTTGAAAAAAGTTTGGCGTTGTAATGGTAGCATTTTCCGGTCGATTTCTCAGCCAAGCATGATGAACAAACGGGAGCTATTTCGCCTACAAAAATAATATTCTTGGAAAAAGGAACATTTGCTATCTAACTGGGAGTCTCCTGAGTGAAAGCATACGAAATTCTTCAAAGGTAAATGAATTAATTTGGTTGCTTTTCTTATTTTCATGAAAATGTTGCCTGCTGCCAGCAGAGCTAGCATAGCATTATGCCATGATAAACTTACACAAATGCTTGTCTAGCGTTGGCTGTAACGCATATTTTGAAAATCTGAGATGACAGTGTTGTTAACAAAAGGCTAAGCTTGTGTTTGAATATATTTATTTCATTTCATTTGCGATTTTCATGAATAGGAAAAGTTGCGTTATGGTAATGCACTTGAGGCTACGATTACACTCCGGATACGGGATTGCTCGTCGCTAGAGGTTAAATTCTACAACCACCTAAAAGGAAGTGATTCCAAACCTTCCTTAACAAAGCTATCACTTACAGATGTTCAGGACCAGTAGCCACCATCAAGATGCCTCAGGACCAGTGTATTACTAGACACCATCGAGATGTTCAGGACCAGTTTATTACTAGCCACCATATAGATGTTCAGGACCAGTGTATCACTAGCCACCATAGAGATGTTCAGGACCAGTTTATTACTAGCCACCATAGAGATATTCAGGACCAGTTTATTACTAGCCACCATAGAGATGTTCAGGACCATTTTATTACTAGCCACCAAAGAGAAGTTCAGGACCAGTGTATCACTAGCCACCATAGAGATGTTCAGGACCAGTTTATTACTAGCCACCATATAGATGTTCAGGACCAGTTTATTACTAGCCACCATCAAGATGCTCATGACCAGTGTATTACTAGCCACCATAGAGATGTTCAGGACCAGTTTATTACTAGCCACCATCAAGATGCTCAGGACCAGTGTATTACTAGCCACCATAGAGATGTTCAGGACCAGTTTATCACTAGCCACCATAGAGATTTTCAGGGCCAGTTTATTACTAGCCACCATCAAGATGCTCAGGACCAGTGTATTACTAGCCACCATAGAGATGTTCAGGACCTGTAGCCACCATCAAGATAATCAGGACCAGTATACTACTAGCCACCATAGAGATGTTCAGGACCAGTAGCCACCATCAAGATGCCTCAGGACCAGTGTATTACTAGCCACCATAGAGATGTTCAGGACCAGTTTATAACTAGCCACCATATAGATGTTCAGGACCAGTGTATCACTAGCCACCATAGAGATATTCAGGACCAGTTTATTACTAGCCACCATAGAGATGTTCAGGACCAGTTTATTATTAGCCACCATAGAGATATTCAGGACAAGTTTATTACTAGCCACCATAGAGATGTTCAGGACCAGCGTATCACTAGCCACCATAGAGATGTTCAGGACCAGTTTATTACTAGCCACCAACAAGATGCTCAGGACCAGTGTATTACTAGCCACCATAGAGATGTTCAGGACCTGTAGCCACCATCAAGATGCTCAGGACCAGTATATTACTAGCCACCATAGAGATGTTCAGGACCAGTAGCCACCATCAATATGCCTCTGTCATTGCCAACAAAGGGTATATAACAAAGTATTGAGATAAACTTTTGTTATTGACCAAATACTTATTTTCCACCATAATTCGCAAATAAATTCATTAAACATCCTACAATGTGATTTTCTGGATTTTTTTTCTTCTCATTTTGTCTGTCAAAGTTGAAGTGTACCTATGATGAAAATTACAGGCCTCTCTCATCTATTTAAGTGGGAGAACTTGCACAATTTTTGGATGACTAAATACTCTTTTGCCCCACTGTACTTAGTTAATCTGCAGCTGGCCCAGAACAGAGCGGCATATCTTGCTCTTCATTGTAATGATAGGGCTAATATAAATACTATGCACTTCCTCTATTTCTTTTTAATGTGCTGAAAATCCCAACTTGTTTGGATAGTCAACTTACAAATTCAATAAAGTGTACAGCTTTATACAAAGCCATTATTGCATACAACTCCCTTCCATCTCATATTGCTCAAATGAACAGAAAACCTGGTTTCAAAAAGCAGATAAAGCAACACCTCACGGCACAACGCCTCTCCCCTATTTGACCTAGATAGTTTGTGTGTGCATCGATATGTAAGCAACGTGTGCCTTTAAAAAAAATTATGTAAATCTCTCTTTGAGCTGTTAATATTCTGTATTATGTCATGTTTCATGTTTTGTGTGGACCAAAGGAAGAGTAGCTGCGGCTTTCGCAACAGCTAAAGGGATCCTAATAAAATACCCCAAAAACAAGGGCACCACTCACAAATAAACATACACATGCACACGTGATTAACTTTACACAACTCTCACACATACACACAAACACACTCTTTCTAATAAACACAAACATGCAAACTCTCACACATACCCACAAACACACTCTCACTAATAAACACAAACATGCAAACTCTCACACATACACACAAACACACTCTCACTAATAAACACAAACATGCTAACACTCTCACATACACACAAACACACTCTCACTAATAAACACAAACATGCTAACACTCTCACCTACACACAAACGCACTCTCACTAATAAACACAAACATGCTAACACTCTCACCTACACCAAAACCTATTCCCCCTCAGGAGACTGAAAAGATTTGGCATGGGTCCTCAGATCCTCAAAAGGTTCTACAGCTGCACCATCGAGAGCATCCTGACCGGTTGCATCACTGCCTGGTATGGCAACTGCTCGGCTTCCGACCGCAAGGCACTACAGAGGGTAGTGAGTACACTTCCTGCCATCCAGGATCTCTACACCAGGCGGTGTCAGAGGAAGGCCCTAAGAATTGTCAAAGACTCCAGCCACCCTAGTCATAGACTGTTCTCTCTGCTACCGCACGGCAAGCGGTACCAGAGCACCAAATCTAGGTCTAAGAGGCTTCTACCCCCAAGCCATAAGACTCCTGAACATCTAATCAAATGGCTACACAGACTATTTGCATTGCCCCCTTTTACACTGCTGCTACTCTCTGTTGTTATTATCTATGCATAGTCACTTTAATAACTCTACCTACATGTACATACTACCTCAACTAACCGGTGCTCAACTAACACATTGACTCTGTACTGGTACCCCTCTGTATATAGTCTGGCTATTGTTATTTTACTGCTGCTCTTTAATTTCTTGTTACTTTTATTTCTTATTCTTACTCATATTTTTTTCAACTGCATAGTTTTTTTATATTTTTATATTTATTACAAAAAACACAAGGAAGGGGTAACATTAAAGTGTTAGAACATGAAGGACAAACAATACAGCATCAAGACAAGTTAAAACGTATCAGTCTTTCTGCAACAGAGCAGAGCCATCCTTATGTGTGAGGGTGCGTGTGCATGATAGTGATATCAAATATATGTCATAGTTTCCTTTTTCATGATCACAATCTTGTGAAACCCGAACCCTCCAAGATCCCCCCACAGTTCCCCAATAGCTGTCCCTCAACCATTCGAGACCTCTCCCACGGCCCACCCCGGAATATATATTTTTTGAAATACAATTAATTCCATTCCCCACAGCCAATAACCCCCCAATGCACCAACAACCAAGAGAATGAACTAAAGAGAATAAAGGAAAAGACAGAAGAGAACAGCAAACAACAATGCAAAAAAATAAATAAATAAAAATATGTTTAAAACAAAGGACATCAAGGACAACTGAAATCATAACAGCAATGCCTACTTTATATGTTTGTGTGCATGTCTGGCACTTTTACATGTATGTGTGTGTTCTTGTATGTGTTGATTTGAATGAGCGTGTGTGTATATGCATGTGTACAAACACCTGCACGGCATCAGCCTCAGGCAAACCGACATTAGTTGTAAAAACACTGCCACTTAGTGTCATTCAAATGTACTTTTATTATGTTTTATTTTGACTTTTGACTTTGACTTTTGACCACCATTCTCTCTCTCTCACACAGCAACTCCACTCCCACTTGTCTCCAATTCCACATACCAACCCTCAGTTTCCCTCAGCCCATCCCATCTATCTCTGCTGGCCACCCACTTCGTGTTTCTACACAACACATATCTTTCAACTATGCTGTGATGTTTAACGTACAATTTCAATCTATCTAATCGAATAGAATCTACAGATTGCGTGTTGAAGGTCAATACTTTTACTAAGAGTATTAGTATATTACTAATTGACTGACCTGGTCTCTCCAGAACTCCTAACCGTACTATTTCTAGGATCAATTTTAGATCAAAGCTATGCATTTTCAGCCATTCCTGAACCTGAGACCAGAAACAGGCTACCTGAGGGCAATACCAAAATAAATGGTCTATTGATTCTGTATCTGTAAGGCTCCGGGTGTCGTGGGTGTGGAGTCAAATGCAGGAGACAGAGAGTTCAATGCTGTGCGTCTTTTAATAGCACCAACGCACCACAGGTTGCTCACAAAGTTACGTTCCCAAACACAGGGAATCAAAATGTACAATGGAAAAAATCACGACCAGGCACTAACACTTACAACAGAGCCGAAGGTTACATTGAAATAATCCCGCACAACAACCAGGCCGGCCGGCTGTCTAATAAAGACAAACTAATTAAACAAAAAACAGGTGCTACCACTAAACATACAAGGAGGGGGAGGAAAGACAATCAGTGGCAGCTAATAGGCTGGTGACAACGACCGCCGAGCGCCACCCGCCCGGGAAGGGGAAACACCCTCGGTCGGACTCGTGACAGTATCCTCAAAACAAAATCTGCAGCGCTTCGATGATTTTATGCCCCAAATATTCAACATTTTGTTGGTGGCAAGAATTATATATAATCATTTTAGCTGAAAAGCACGAAGTCTTGAATCTTGCATTGTTTTATATATCAACTCATATACCCTGTACCATGGAATCGGTACATCAAAAATCTCTTCCCAACTATTTTGCAATCTGTATGGCACAGTTGTCATCATCCTGGTCGTCAAATGAAACTAGTATACTTTCCTATTTATGCTATTTTTATTCCTCCGCCAGTTTTGATCCTTTATATTGGGCAGACAGACCAGTTCCCTACCTCCTCCCGCTGCCATCCGCCTCCTCCATTTTTGGGGCAATGCTGTAATCAATTGCTTACTATTGGATTGAGCAGACCTTCCCATACAATTCTGATAACTCCATGAAGGACATAACTCTAGCATTACAATTTACAAAATAATTTAAGAACAAAATACCCTTTTCAAACATCTTTCCCATAAATATAGGTATTTTGTCAACCAGCACGTTTGAGTTCAGCCATAATATTTGTTGTAATATTTGTTCCTTCTTTTCAGGGGGAGGAAATTGAAATTGTAGCCAGCTCTGCAATGCTTGTGTGAAAAAGACAGATACTTGAAAAAAGTATCATTTTCAGTTAATTGAAAATGAGACATGGCAATCTGCACAAAGGCAAAAAGGCAATTTTTAAACAATGGATGAGCTTTTCTTATTAATCTACTTGAGAACCATTTAGGGTTCTAATAAAACTTTTGAGTGAGTGAAGCTTATAGAGAGAGGTTTAGTGCTTTTATATTTAATCATCTCAACCCACCCAATTCATATTCATTACATAGATAGGCTCATTTTATTTTGTCTGGTTTAGTGTCCCAGATAAAGTTAAATATTTTTGCATATATGATTTGAAAAACCAATCATCAGGAGTAGGCAGCTCCATAAGTACGTGAGTAAACTGAGATATGACTAAGGAGTTAATCAAGGCAATTTTTCCATAAATAGGCAGGTATTTACCTCTCCATGGTTGCAGGATCTTGTCTATTTTTACAAGTTTTCTATTGAAATTCATTGTGGAGAGCTTATTTATATATTTTGTGATATGAATACCAAGTATGTCTTCTTCACCATCAGCACATTTTATAGGTAAGCTGCAGGGTAATGTAAAAGTTTATTTTTTAAGGATCCAATATGTAATATTGTACACTTATCATAATTAGATTTTAGTCCAGAGAGTACAGAAAAGTTATCTAGATCTTTAATGAGACATTGCAGGGATCTAGCTCGCGGACTTAACATAAAACTTGAGTCATCGGTATACATGGACACCTTTGTTTTTAAGCCTTGGATTTCTAATCCTCTAATGTTGTTATTGGATCTAATTTTAGTTGCTAGCATTTTGATGGCCATAACGAATACATATGGTGACAGCGGACACCCTTGTTTAACTCCTCTTGACAATTCAAAACGCTCTGAGAAGTATTCGTAATTTACTATTTTACACCTGGGGTTGCTATACATTATTCTTACCCATTTTATAAGAGAATTACCGAAATTGAAAAAATCCAGGCATTTATAAATTAAATCCAGTCTTATCAAATGCCTTTTCAAAAACCACAATAAATACCAATCCTGGCTTCTTATATGTTTCATGATGTTCTATTATTTCTAGTAGTTGTCGTATATTATCTCCAATGTATCGTCCATGTAAAAAACCTGTCTGATCAGGATGAACAAAACCTGGTAAAACCCTTTTAATTCTGAGTGCTATGCATTTTTCTAGTATTTTTGCATCACAACATTGAAATGTAAGGGGCCTCCAGTTTTTTAGATAGACTGGGTCTTTATATTTGCCATCTTGTTTTAGTAATAGAGAAATCAGACCTTCCTGCAGAGTACAAGACAGACTACCATTTCTATAGGAGTAGTTAAAACAATCTAACAATGGAGCTTTGAGTACATCAAAAAAACACTTGATACACCTCTACCGGTATGCCATCAAGCCCTGGGGGTTTTCCAGACTGAAAGGATTTAATAGCATCAAAAAGTTCTTCCTCTGTAATTTCACCTTCGCACTGATCTTTCTGTACACTTGTTCATTTTCAATTTTTTATATTATTTGGACAGAATTCTTTACCATAATCTTCATTCAGTGGGAGAGGATGAGACGGAAAAGAGAACATCTGCCTAAAATAATTAGCTTCCTCTTTTAAAATGTTATTCAGAGAATCATCGATGACTCCGTCTTCAGTAACGAGTTTCTGCAAATGATTTTTTTTAGCATTCCTGTGTTGGAAATTCAGGAAGAATTTTGTGCATTTTTCTCCAAATTCCTAAATTTCTCCAAAGCCCTAAATTTTTCTCTGAACTCCCCCTTACACTTTCTCTCTCTCTCCAAACCTACTCTGCACACTCTCTCTCTCTTTCTCTCTCCCTCTCTTCCCCTCTCCTTCTCTCTGTCTCTCACTATCTCTCTCCATCCAGTTTGCTTTATTTTTGTAATATATTACATTAGATCATTCTTGAATAAGTTACTCAAGTTCTTTTTGTTTTTCCTTTAACTTATTTTGTATCTCTGTAGTATCATTTTTTATTGCTATCTACTTGTTCTATTAGTTCATGGATTTCCCTTGTTAGTCTTGTTTCTTGTTTAACTGCATTGTTGGTTAGGGGCTCGCAAGTAAGCATTTCACTGTAAGGTCTACAGCTGTTGTATTCAGCACATGTGACTAATACAATTTGATTTGATTTGATTTTAATTCCATTTGTCAAACCGCATAAAAGCAGAGGGATTAAGAATGGGTGTTTGAGCAGGAATATGCCCAGATGTTAGGCCGATAGGAATCTTATTGTTGTCACTGTTCCAGGTCTGAGCCCTTGTTGAACAGAAAAGCCCCTGCAGATCCAGGCTCTGCGGTATTAGTTGTCCTGTGTGTCTCAGTCAATCCATATTCCTTTCTTTCACTATCAGTTTCAAACCACTCGATGATGGATGGTATGTGTGTCGCATTTTATTTCACTCTACCATTTTCTTTTTCATTCTTTGTTTTCTTTGTTTTAATTTCTCTCCATTCTCTTCAGAGTGAAACAGTGGATTGGAATAAGTGAAACGTCTGTGTTGAATCTGTCTCAGCCCAGGTCTCTCTGTTGTCACTTTTCTTTCTCTTTCTTTTTCTTGTATACTGTCTATACGTCCGCGATTCAATCAGATAGAGCGTTATTAACCCGCGTTGACCGTCATCCTATTAGCAGATGTTTTGGCGGTGTTGGAGGTATAACTGTGGTATGAGCTGACATATCGGTGAGAAACTGCTCTTTTGTGTCACAAACCACACCCTATCCCTACCACGTTAGAAGTTCAAAACAGTGATAGAAAGTGTCAGCCCGCTATCAGAACTTATCATGAAATAGACCCAAATGATGAAGGCGAAATTCGTGACAGACACACGAAAAGTATAGTTTCTCATGTCCACCACAGGATTTTGTATGTAGCACATTTCAATCACAGATGGCAGTAGGTTACCTAGACCTTTCCTGCCGTCAATGACCAAAAGGGCCCTCTTTGGCCTCAAGGCTGGAATGTTATTCATATTTTTCACAATTTCATAATTAATCGAGATTATAAAAACAGAAATTCATTTTTTCTGTGTCAGTTATATATTTCAGTCTTCTGTAATGTATGTAAAGTGTCATATTGGGATGCAAACTCAAAATCGAATACAATTCAGCTGTATATATGACATGGTACTGATTTCTTCTATTGTTCAGCTCAGAACCATGTGTCTGAGGTGTATACTTTTGTTTCATAGTAGATTTGTTTAAGACTACCGAGAAACACTCTGTTTGACCATGATTTAGCCCACTGCTGTAAAAGGTTAAGACAGAAACCGTAGGAGGGAGGTTGATCTAGCAACCTAAACTTTATGTGTTGGAATCACTGCTGCTAGCGACTGGAACAAGCTGCAAAAAACTCTCAAACTGGAACGTTTTATGTCCATCTCTTCATTCAAAGACTCAATCATGGACACTTACTGTCAGTTCAATCTGCTTGCATTGTTGTCTCTACCTTCTTGCCCTTTGTGCTGTTGTGTGTGTCCGATAATGTTTGTACCATGTTTTGTGCTGCTACCATGTTGTGCTGCTGCCATGTTGCGTTGTTACCATGCTGTGTTTTCATGTGTTGCTGCCATGCTATGTTGTTGTCTTAGGTCTCTCTTTATGTAGTTGTGGTGTCTCTCTTGTCGTGATGTGTGTTTGGTACTAAATTTTTATTTTATTTTTTATTTTTAATCCCTCCCCGCAGGAGGCCTTTTGCCTTTTGGTAGGCCGTCACTGTAAATAATAATTTGTTTTTAACTGACTAAGTTAAATAAAGGATAAATAAAAAATAATAAACATGATAGACAACTTTAGCATTTTAGCTAATGAGCAACTTTGCAACTACTTACCACTTTTAACTACTTAGCTAGCATGTAAAATAGGGTACTGGACATAAATGCGTTATGAGGAAAAGTAATTTGTGTGTTGAATAGTGTGCTGAAATAGATTAAGGGCTAGATTTGGCAGCTCTAACGCAGTTCCACCTCCGACACTGCCAAAACAACCGCTATATCGATGAATCTAGCCCTAAATTTCTCTCTGAACTCCTCCCTCACACTCTCTCTGTCTCTCTCTCTCTCTCTCTCTCTCTCTCTCTCTCGCTCATACTGTTATCAGGGGTATTTCTGCACTGTGATAACAAGGTTCTGTTCAAACTAATTAAGCCTCAAACATTCATCAGGAGATAGTGGAGGAGTGGAGGAGAGGAGGGGGGAGTGGAGGAGGGGAGGAGAGGAGGAGAGGAGGGGGAGTGGAGGAGAGGAGGTGAGGAGAGGGGAGTGGAGGAGTGGAGGAGAGGAGGGGGGAGTGGAGGAGTGGCGGAGTGGAGGAGTGGAGGAGAGGAGGGGGGAGTGGAGGAGAGGAGGAGAAGAGGGGGGAGTGGAGGAGTGGAGGAGTGGAGGGGGGAGTGGAGGAGTGGAGGAGAGGAGGGGGAGTGGAGGAGTGGAGGAGAGGAGGGGGAGTGTAGGAGTGGAGGAGAGGAGGGGGGAGTGGAGGAGTGGAGGAGAGGAGGGGGGAGTGGAGGAGTGGAGGAGAGGGGGGGAGTGGAGGAGTGGAGGAGAGGAGGGGGGAGTGGAGGAGTGGAGGAGAGGAGGGGGAGTGGAGGAGTGGAGGAGAGAAGGGGGAGTGGAGGAGTGGAGGAGAGGAGGGGGGAGTGGAGGAGAGTAGGAGGGAGTGGAGGAGTGGAGGAGAGGAGGGGGGAGTGGAGGAGTGGAGGAGAGGAGGGGGGAGTGGAGGAGTGGAGGAGAGGAGGATGGAGTGGAGGAGAGGAGGAGAGGAGGAGGGAGTGGAGGAGTAGGCGCGAACTTGATTAATCTGTAGTTGGCCTGCAGTGATGTCACCCTAATCCACCCTGAACCTACACATATGCACACACACACACACACACACACACACACAATCCCCAAACCATTAAAAATCATCCCACCACCGCCACCTCGCCCATACCTCCATCCCTCATCTTCCAGTTGTGTGCTGAAGAGGCAGGCCAATGGGCTGGACAAACAGTGTCACACCCTGATCTGTTTCACCTGTCCTTGTGATTGTCTCCACCTCCTCCAGGTGTCGCTTATTTTGCCCAGTGTATTTATCCCTGTGTTTCCTTGTCTTGACAAGTCAACCAGCGTGTTTTTCCGTACTCGTACAGCTTTTTATTATCTCTCTTTTTCTAGTCCTCACGGTTTTTGACCCTTGTCTGCCCTGACTCTGTACCCACCTGCCTGACTATTCTGCCTGCCCTGACCTCTAGCCTTCCTGCCACTCTGTACCTCCTGGACTCTGACCTTGTTATGATCTTTTGCCTGTCCACAACCATTCTCTTGCCTGCCCCTTGGATACTAATAAATATCAGAGACTCCAACCATCTGCTTCCCATGTCTGCATCTGGGTCATGCCCTGTGCCCTTATAGAAAGTGGTTTGTTCTGGAGATTACCACAGGGGTTAGAGGTCAGGATACCAGGAGGGGCCAGCTCTGCAGCAGAGGGATAAGGAGCTAAAGAGCCACTGAGTGGTCAAGTGGCTGACCCCCCTAACCTTTATCTGGGAGTAGCCTAACGGCCGGCCGGCTGAATAGTCTCCCAGATTAGCATGGTCCTGGACACACTGATAAACCACCAGCATACACATACGCAATCACTAGGGATAATACCACTGGAGGTAGTCATTCTCCAGACACAAATCAGGTGAAGCACAACTTATTGACCACTTTTGTGTTTGGTTACTTGCTTCTGTGCATATTGGGCAGCAAGACTTGATGAGTATCGAGTGTTGAGTGTTTCCCTTGTCGAAGTCTGTGGTCGCTTTGTTATAGGCATATGTCTATGGCTGTTATTGCCAAGTGGAGTCCATCTTGGATCAACAGCAGCCAGGAGGATATAACCAGTGATTTCTGGGTCCATGTTATGTTGATCCTCCCTCCAGCTCTCAGACAGATGTGTGGACGATGACATGTTTAAAAAGTGACATGTTTTAAGAGGTGACGAACAGAGAATGCGTAAACACAAGTTCCATTGTGTTTCCCATTACCCTCCCCTCTACTCCTGACCTACTACTCCTCCGATCCCTCCCTTCACACCTCCCTTCACCCCTCCCTTCACCCCTCCCTTCACACCTCCCTTCACACCTCCCTTCACCCCTCCCTTCACACCTCCCTTCACACCTCCCTTCACACCTCCCCTCTACTCCTGACCTACTACTCCTCTGATCCCTCCCTTCACCCCTCCCTTCACACCTCCCTTCACCCCTCCCTTCACACCTCCCTTCACACCTCCCTTCACCCCTCCCTTCACACCTCCCTTCACCCCTCCCTTCACCCCTCCCTTCACACCTCCCTTCACACCTCCCTTCACACCTCCCTTCACCCCTCCCTTCACACCTCCCTTCACCCCTCCCTTCACACCTCCCTTCACCCTTCCCTTCACACCTCCCTTCACACCTCCCTTCACACCTCCCTTCACCCCTCCCTTCACCCCTCCCTTCACACCTCCTTCACACCTCCCTTCACACCTCCCTTCACACCTCCCTTCACCCTTCCCTTCACACCTCCCTTCACACCTCCCTTCACACCTCCCTTCACCCCTCCCTTCACACCTCCCTTCACCCCTCCCTTCACCCCTCCCTTCACACCTCCTTCACACCTCCTTCAACCCTCCTTTCACCCCTCCCTTCCCTTCACCCCTCCCTTCACCCCTCCCTTCACACCACCCTTCACACCTCCCTTCACCCCTCCCTTCACATCTCCCTTCACCCCTCCCTTCACCCCTCCCTTCACACCTCCTTCACCCCTCCCTTCACACCTCCCTTCACCCATCCCTTCACACCTCCCTTCACACCTCCCTTCACACCTCCCTTCACCCCTCCCTTCACCCCTCCCTTCACACCTCCTTCACCCCTCCCTTCACACCTCCCTTCACCCTTCCCTTCACACCTCCCTTCACACCTCCCTTCACCCTTCCCTTCACACCTCCCTTCACACCTTCCTTCACACCTCCCTTCACACCTCCCTTCACACCTCCCTTCACACCTCCCTTCACACCTTCATTCACATTCACATGTTTAAAAAATTGACATGTTTTAAGAGGTGACGAACAGAGAATGCGTAAACACAAGTTCCATTGTGTTTCCCATTACCCTCCCCTCTACTCCTGACCTACTACTCCTCCGATCCCTCCCTTCACACCTCCCTTCACCCCTCCCTTCACCCCTCCCTTCACACCTCCCTTCACACCTCCCTTCACCCCTCCCTTCACACCTCCCTTCACACCTCCCTTCACACCTCCCCTCTACTCCTGACCTACTACTCCTCTGATCCCTCCCTTCACCCCTCCCTTCACACCTCCCTTCACCCCTCCCTTCACACCTCCCTTCACACCTCCCTTCACCCCTCCCTTCACACCTCCCTTCACCCCTCCCTTCACCCCTCCCTTCACACCTCCCTTCACACCTCCCTTCACACCTCCCTTCACACCTCCCTTCACCCCTCCCTTCACACCTCCCTTCACCCTTCCCTTCACACCTCCCTTCACACCTCCCTTCACACCTCCCTTCACACCTCCCTTCACCCCTCCCTTCACCCCTCCCTTCACACCTCCTTCACACCTCCCTTCACACCTCCCTTCACACCTCCCTTCACACCTCCCTTCACCCCTCCCTTCACACCTCCTTCACCCCTCCCTTCACACCTCCCTTCACCCTTCCCTTCACACCTCCCTTCACACCTCCCTTCACACCTCCCTTCACCCCTCCCTTCACACCTCCCTTCACCCCTCCCTTCACCCCTCCCTTCACACCTCCTTCACACCTCCTTCAACCCTCCTTTCACCCCTCCCTTCCCTTCACCCCTCCCTTCACCCCTCCCTTCACACCTCCCTTCACACCTCCCTTCACCCCTCCCTTCACACCTCCCTTCACCCCTCCCTTCACCCCTCCCTTCACACCTCCTTCACCCCTCCCTTCACACCTCCCTTCACCCTTCCCTTCACACCTCCCTTCACACCTCCCTTCACACCTCCCTTCACCCCTCCCTTCACCCCTCCCTTCACACCTCCTTCACCCCTCCCTTCACACCTCCCTTCACCCTTCCCTTCACACCTCCCTTCACACCTCCCTTCACCCTTCCCTTCACACCTCCCTTCACACCTTCCTTCACACCTCCCTTCACACCTCCCTTCACACCTCCCTTCACACCTTCATTCACCCCTCCCTTCACACCTCCCTTCACCGCTCCCTTCAACCCTCCCTTCATCCCTGCCTTCACACCTCCCTTCACACCTCCCTTCACACCTACCTTCAACCCTCCCTTCATCCCTCCCTTCACACCTCCCTTCACACCTCCCTTCACCCCTCCCTTCACACCTCCCTTCACACCTCCCTTCACACCTCCCTTCAACCCTCCCTTCATCCCTCCCTTCACACCTCCCTTCACCCCTCCCTTCACACCTCCCTTCACCCCTCCCTTCACACCTCCCTTCACATCTCCCTTCACCCCTCCCTTCACCCCTCCCTTCACACCTCCCTTTTTCTCTCCCTTCACACCTCCCTTCACCCCTCCCTTCACACCTCCCTTCACTCCTCCCTTCACACCTCCCTTCACACCTCCCTTCACCCCTCCCTTCACATCTCCCTTCACTCCTCCCTTCACACCTCCCTTCACCCCCCCTTCACCCCTCCCTTCACACCTCCCTTCGCCCCTCCCTTCACCCCTCCCTTCACACCTCCCTTCACCCCTCCCTTCACCCCTCCCTTCACTGCCACCCTTCAACCCTCCTTTCACCCCTCCCCTCCCTTCACCCCTCCCTTCACTCCTCCCTTCACCCCTCCCTTCACCCCTCCCTTCACCCCTCCCTTCACCCCTCCCTTCACTCCTCCCTTCACCCCTCCCTTCACACCTCCCTTCACTCCTCTCTTCACCCCTCCCTTCACACCTCCCTTCACCCCTCCCTTCACCCCTCCCTTCACTCCTCCCTTCACCCCTCCCTTCACACCTCCCTTCACCCCTCCCTTCACACCTCCCTTCACCCCTCCAGCTGAGAGAAGTTGGCTGCAGGCCTGTCAATACCCAATTAAAGGAGTTGAAAGTGAGTGTCATAATAAAATAATGTAGCGAGATTAGAGGAGCCTTTCGGAGGAGAGGAGAAGGGGAGGGAGGGAGGGAGGGAGGGAGGGAGGGAGGAGGGGAGGAACCAACCTCCCATTTAAGGCAGACGTATTCAGCGGGTATTGGAAGGAGATTTTTTATATATCTGTTTTTTTGTGTATTTTGTTCCCCGGTTCTCTTTCTCCTCAAATATGTAAATTTCTCTCAAGAGGAAGGGGAGCTTCACACCAGTGAAATATCTCATCCTTCCATTTTCACTGGTATTATTTTGTTGATGTTCCTGTTTCAGTAGCTTTGTCATTTAGTTTCAGAGTTCTATTTTTCCTTGTTTGTTAAGTTCCTAGGTTCTCCATCATGTTCTGTTTATTTTCTGACATCACTGTGGAGAGACCTGGAAAACTGCCTCTGGACCGCTTGCTGCTAGAGGAGGAGGAGGAACTCCCATAAGTGCTTTTTCATGTTGTCAGGTGTTATTCTGCGATAGTTACAGTCTCCGGTGTCTGTCAGACGAACGTAACACAAAGACAAACGTTATACCCCAAACTAAATACTTTTAGAGAAAGCTCAATCTAAATGAACACATTCTCTCATGTTTTATTTTTTGTTTTAGGTTTCTGTTTTTCACAGAGACTATTCTCTATTGTCCATCAGAGATAAAAGCTTGGTGAATCTACACAAGGTCAGCAGCACTGTGCTAGAAGCCTCTCGATCAATAAACCCTGATGTCTGAAGGGGACGGTCTCTACCCAGCACTTTTCCCACAGGACCTTTCAACTCTAACAGAGTTGTAATTTTTTCTTCAATGTTTTGGCATGCAGGACCCTATTGGTTGCATAGCTTCGATATTTCCCCTTTCTTCATAATAGCACACTATTTCCCTGTGAGTCATAATAACACACTATTTACCTGTGAGTCATAATAACACACTATTTCCCTGTGAGTCATAATAACACACTATTTCCCTGTGAGTCATAATAACACACTATTTCCCTGTGAGTCATAATAACACACTATTTCCCTGTGAGTCATAATAACATACTATTTCCCTGTGAGTCATAATAACACACTATTTCCCTGTTAGTCATAATAACATACTATTTCCCTGTGAGTCATAATTACACACAATTTCCCTGAGAGTCATAATGACACACTATTTCTATGTGAGTCATAATAACACACTATTTCTACATGAGTCATAATAACATACTATTTCCCTGAGTCATAATAACACACTATTTCTATGTGAGTCATAATAACACACTATTTCTATGTGAGTCATAATAACACACTATTTCTATGTGAGTCATAATAACACACTATTTCTATGTGAGTCATAATAACACACTATTTCTATGTGAGTCATAATAACACACTATTTCTATGTGAGTCATAATAACACACTATTTCTATGTGAGTCATAATAACACACTATTTCCCTGTGAGTCATAATAACATACTATTTCCCTGTGAGTTATAATAACATACTATTTCCCTGTGAGTCATAATAACATAATATTTCCCTGTGAGTCATAATAACACACTATTTCACTGTTAGTCATAATAACATACTATTTCCCTGTGAGTCATAATAACACACTATTTCCCTGTGAGTCATAATAACATACTATTTCCCTGTTAGTCATAATAACATACTATTTCCATGTGAGTCATAATAACACACTATTTCCCTGTGAGTCATAATAACATACTATTTCCCTGTGAGTCATAATAACACACTATTTCCCTGTTAGTCATAATAACATACTATTTCCCTGTGAGTCATAATAACATACTATTTCCCTGTGAGTCATAATAACACACTATTTCCCTCTGAGTCATAATAACATACTATTTCCCTGTGAGTCAAATAGCACACTATTTCCCTGTGAGTCATAATAACACACTATTTCCCTGTGAGTCATAATAACACACTATTTACCTGTGAGTCATAATAAAACACTATTTCCATGTGAGTCATAATAACATACTATTTCCCTGTGAGTCATGATAAAATACTATTTCCCTGTGAGTCATAATAACACACTATTTCCCTGTTAGACATAATTACACACTATTTCCCTGTGAGTCATAATAACACACTATTTCCCTGTGAGTCATAATAACACACTATTTCCCTGTGAGTCATAATAACACACTATTTCTATGTGAGTCATAATAACACACTATTTCTATGTGAGTCATAATAACACACTATTTCCCTGTGAGTCATAATAAAATACTATTTCCCTGTGAGTCATAATAACACACTATTTCCCTGTGATTCATAATAACACACTATTTCCCTGTGAGTCATAATAACATACTATTTCCCTGTGAGTCATAATAACACACTATTTCCCTGTGAGTCATAATAACACACTATTTCCCTGTGAGTCATAATAACATACTATTTCCATGTGAGTCATAATAACACACTCTTTCCCTGTGAGTCATAATAACACACTATTTTCCTGTGAGTCATAATAACATACTATTCCCATGTGATTCGTAATAACACACCATTTCCCTGTGAGTCATAATAACACACTATTTCCCTGTGAGTCATAATAACATAATAGTTCCATGTGAGTCATAATTGCACATTTTCACTCCAGTCGCCATCCAAAGTCATCCACTCCTTCTCCTCTGTCATTAAGGAAGCCAGTCAGCCACCTGGACAGCTTTGTGAAACAGCAAAACACTTCCCTCTCCTTGGATTTAGCCATGAGAATAATGTTGGTCCAGAGATTAGAGTGGAAGCGTTTGGTTTATGACATTGTGGGGACCTGACTGAAAGACCCCCTCTAGACTCTAGAGTCCCTACACAACAGATGCTGTTTATGGAGACATCAATGTGTTGCACTATTGTCACTGGTTCATACTGGCAAAGTCTGTCTTTTAAATCTTCAAATTGAGTAGTATCCCAAATGGTTTGAATCTAACCCTTTGCTCTGACAGTAAGGGGTTGGAGGGTTAGGCCAGTTTGAGAAGCTACCACTTCATCTGAAGGTCTTGAAAAAGCGCGGTTGGTGGGGGTTGGTAGAGCTGGGAATGTTGAATGTTGATTCAAGCTTTTGCCGTACTATAAGTCTGTGTTTAAATGACAACATGGGTGGGTCCAAATGATTTCAATATGAAGTGACGTCTAAAATGTGGATTTCAGACCATTTCCACAAACATCTGAACAAGATGTTATACAAAAACGCCAGAAAACGTTACATTTATTTTCATGAAAATAAATATGGTATAATATTTCATGTTATGGTACATTGCTCCACATTAATGCCAGACACAGTATATTATAATTATGGTGTAAACATCTGCAGTTTAGCTTCTCCCTAATGAAAGGAATGATTAACACAATACATCAGAGAATGTTCTTGGACCTCATTGGACAGAACTAAAGAGGTGAAGCCACGTTATTGAGAGGATTGTTTGGTTGTGTGGGTGACTGCTGTCATTTGTTGGTAGCAGTGGTGAGGAGAGAGACTGCATTCCAACTCTCATGTCCCAAAACATTGGTCATTACCTGAGCTTTAAAGATTACTTTGACTTACTTAGCTTATTATGCAGAATAGAGTCCTAGCATTAGATATCTAGACCATTAGAAGGGAGCATTTCCAGATGACCGACACCTCTCTTTCTGCCTCTCTGTTTTTTGACTTTCTCTGTGCAGCTCTTTCTCATTTCTGTCTCTCATTTTATCTCTTAAATCTTCTCCATCTGTCTCTCTCACTGTCAAACCTCTGCTTCTCGTTATCTCTCTATTCCTTTCTGTCTCAAATCACATCATATTTGTCACATGCGCCGAATACAACGGGTGGGGGAAATCATGTCTGTGAAATGCTTGCTAACAAGCTCT
Source organism: Oncorhynchus clarkii lewisi (assembly GCF_045791955.1). Lineage (NCBI taxonomy): Eukaryota > Metazoa > Chordata > Actinopteri > Salmoniformes > Salmonidae > Oncorhynchus > Oncorhynchus clarkii. Next base: position 28,954,790 of record NC_092173.1, on the reverse strand, counting down.
TCCCGACAATTCAGAGTTGAAAAAGAATAACACAAATAAAAATAGCAACAGTATGACTATGAAGGTTGGGTCTTTGTTAGTTGCTTTTCAGAATGGTCAATAGTCTGGAGTTGAACCTGCAGTCTTCTTTCAAAGTCCCACCATATTACCCTGCAAGTACACGCACACACACGCAGGCATACACACACGCACACACACGCAGGCATACACACACACGAAGGCATACACACACACGAAGGCATACACACACACGCGCAGGCACACACACACACACGCACACACACGTGCAGGCATGCACACATACACACGCAAACACGCATACACACACACACACACAGGCATACACACGCACACACACATAAACACACACACACCACTAACTTTCCCTTCAATGCCGAAAAGCATCTCCTTCTGCAATCGTTCTTCCCTAGCTAATGTCTGCATGCCTTGTTGTGATGCTTCCTCAGGAAACATGTAAAACACCATTTGACAGAGAATACAATACTTCAGTTCCCATTTTACAAATGGCCTCAGCTCTCCCTCTTTCTCTCCCTATCAAAGCCTTGGACAATCAGGGTTTTATCGCCTCTGGAAATGACCGCAGGAAACAGATCCTGTTCTAATTAAACACACCTGCCATGTTAAAAGCTCTCCGACACCATGTTGCCCGAGACACAACCTGCAGCTCACAGTCAGATTGATCTATCTGCTCTCATGTGCCGCAGAGGGAACTCACTGGGAGTGTGTGTGTGTGTGTGTGTGTGTGTGTGTGTGTGTGTGTGTGTGTGTGTGTGTGTGTGTGTGTGTGTGTGTTTCTACAATAAGCAGGAAACAAGGACAGTCGGATGGTTTCTACTTTAATAAGAATGCACCATATGACAACCCTTCATTTTCGTCACTTTTGCTATAATTTTACAAACTAGATATAAAAGACCATAAATAATGACATAAGTTACATGTACCTAAAATCCTTGACCAAAAAAAATTGAATGAACAAAAATAATAATACAAAAAAAGCATAAAAAAAAGAGATTGATAGTGTTAGTGTGCATGGCTGGATCATATGGTATCAGAAGGCATACAATGACAAACATTCATTTGTGTTTTGTTAGGTTTTTTCATCAGTAACTAAATGAAAAAGTATTATACAGTACATTCTGTTTCCCTTTCCTCACACTTCTTGCATATTTCCACATGACAGGTCCTTGATGGTTTAAAACCCAACTTCACCAATGAGAAGAGCATTGAGCTGGGCTGGTATGGAGGAGCATTGAGCTGGACTGGTATGGAGGAGCATTGAGCTGGACTGGTATGGAGGAGCATTGAGCTGGACTGGTATGGAGGAGCATTGAGCTGGACTGGTATGGAGGAGCATTGAGCTGGACTGGTATGGAGGAGCATTGAGCTGGGCTGGTATGGAGGAGCATTGAGCTGGACTGGTATGGAGGAGCATTGAGCTGGACTGGTATGGAGGAGCATTGAGCTGGACTGGTATGGAGGAGCATTGAGCTGGACTGGTATGGAGGAGCATTGAGCTGGACTGGTATGGAGGAGCATTGAGCTGGACTGGTATGGAGGAGCATTGAGCTGGACTGGTATGGAGGAGCATTGAACTGGACTGGTATGGAGGAGCATTGAGCTGGGCTGGTATGGAGGAGCATTGAGCTGGACTGGTATGGAGGAGCATTGAGCTGGGCTGGTATGGAGGAGCATTGAGCTGGACTGGTATGGAGGAGCATTGAGCTGGACTGGTATGGAGGAGCATTGAGCTGGACTGGTATGGAGGAGCATTGAGCTGGACTGGTATGGAGGAGCATTGAGCTGGACTGGTATGGAGGAGCATTGAGCTGGACTGGTATGGAGGAGCATTGAGCTGGACTGGTATGGAGGAGCATTGAGCTGGGCTGGTATGGAGGAGCATTGAGCTGGGCTGGTATGGAGGAGCATTGAGCTGGGCTGGTATGGAGGAGCATTGAGTTGGACTGGTATGGAGGAGCATTGAGCTGGACTGGTATGGAGGAGCATTGAGCTGGACTGGTATGGAGGAGCATTGAGCTGGACTGGTATGGAGGAGCATTGAGCTGGACTGGTATGGAGGAGCATTGAGCTGGACTGGTATGGAGGAGCATTGAGCTGGACTGGTATGGAGGAGCATTGAGCTGGACTGGTATGGAGGAGCATTGAGCTGGACTGGTATGGAGGAGCATTGAGCTGGACTGGTATGGAGGACGGAGGAATCTGTAGTATGTCAACCATCACATTTGATCAGAAAAACATTCAGATATTAACAGCTGTATATAAAAAAGAAGTCCATTGAATGAAACCTGACTGTCATTTGGTGCATATCTGAAAAAATAAAAATGAAACGAGACCAATGATTATCCCTTCTTATCACCCTTCCCAGCATCAAGTCCTTGTTGACTATATACTGTAGGTGCGTCTTTTTAAAACATCCCCTGCTCAAAATCCAGAAAGATGGTTCCGCAGTGTCTTTGCTTCAGCTCGGAGAGTCCACTCTACTTTCTAATGAGAGAGCCTATGCCGCTGACTGTCCGTCTGTCCTTCTGTGTTTCTGTCAGTATAGGAGGCCATTGTCCATATATCCAACTGGATCCCACTACTAAAGCCAATGCAGTTAAGGGTGTGTTGAAAACTGCAAACCTCTTTAACTGCTCTTTAACTGCTGTTGCTGAAGAGGATTGATAAAGCTCGAGTAGTGGCACACTTTACATTGTTTTTGTAGTTACTAAGCAATTAATGAAATTCCAAAAACAAATCTGACATAAAAACAGACAACTATCGATAGTATTTTGAAGACATCATAGACAGTCATACAGACACACACACACACACACACACACACACACACACACACACACACACACACACACACACACACACACACACACACACACACACACACACACACACACACACACACACACACACACACACACACACACACACTCACACACAGTCATTCACTCACTCACTCAAACACACATGGTGCACACTCATCACACTACCACATGATCTCTGTTACCATACACTCACTTTACATGCTACCCAAAAACACAAAGGAGAGTCAACTTCAAAATTCATAAAACAACTACATCATCTGCTGGAGGCGGATCTAGTTTATATTACATTATTTGTATGTTTTTTAAGTGTTGCTGAATCATTCCTATCGTTTCTATAAGCTGTTGGTGGTGGTCATGGAGCGCTAGTCTGTTTGTCCGTTCTGAAAAACGCAGCGACGGAGAACAACGAGATGTGCCAGACATGGAGAGATGGATTTCTCATCTTGGAGTTGGAGGAGACTCCAAGGAGAAGAGGAGGGATTCTGGTCATGGGGAGAGAGGGAGGAATCCTGTTGATGATAGACGGGGGCAGCTGGAGGACAGAGAGAGAGAGAGAGAGAGAGAGAGAGAGAGAGAGAGAGAGAGAGAGAGAGAGAGAGAGAGAGAGAGAGAGAGAGAGAGAGAGTGAGTGAGTTTAAGTTAAGTCTTTTAAGTTTGAAAGACAGTTTCTGCCTGGCATAGAACTAACTACTCAAATCTCCTTGTCATGCCCAACAACACATACCAGTTAAGCATATGGAAAGTTCTAGTCATACATAGCTAAACAAACACATCAGCCTTCCCCAACCGATACAATGACATCACTGCATTATTGGTTGGCAAAAACCAACAATAGAAAACATTTTCTTCATTACGGGAACCGATCTTGAGTCATGCCACTCTGATAGGTTGCAGAACTGGGTTTAAATGCTATTTGAAATCGTTCAAATACTTTAAGCTTCTTGGTTTAGCCTGCCTGGAGTGCGAGATGGGCGGGGTTTGCAGTTTTGCTACTCTTCTATTGGTTCCATTGCACCAGGCAAGTGCAATCTAGCCCAGCAAAAGTTTTCAAAATGAATTCAAATAGTATTTGAACCCAGGTGTGAGTGGATGCGATGTGCTGCCTGCTGACTCAGTCAGTGATTAATCGTCCTCATTCACACGCCAGGCGGGTTAGAGCAGTGACTGATCTGAGAACAGGGCTTATTGATTGATCCTACGGCCTCAGGTGCCGGGCTGCCTGTTTATTAACACACCACTCAAACAGCTCAGCACTCAATGAGCTCACCATTGCAGAGATAAAGTTAGACAGTACTACAGTATGTACACACTGCAGAGAGAGAGAGTTAGACAGTACTACAGTATGTACACATTACAGAGAGGGAGTTAGACTGTACTACAGTATGTACACACTGCAGAGAGAGAGAGTTAGACAGTACTACGGTATGTACACAATACAGAGAGAGAGTTAGACTGTACTACAGTATGTACACATTACAGAGAGAGAGAGTTAGACTGTACTACAGTATGTACACACTGCAGAGAGAGAGAGTTAGACAGTACTACAGTATGTACACATTACAGAGAGGGAGGGTTAGACAGTACTACAGTATGTACACATTACAGAGAGAGAGAGTTAGACAGTACTACAGTATGTACACATTACAGAGAGAGAGAGTTAGACAGTACTACAGTATGTACACACTGCAGAGAGAGAGTTAGACAGTGCTACAGTGTGTACACACTGCAGAGAGAGAGAGTTAGACTGTACTACAGTATGTACCCATTACAGAGAGAGAGAGTTAGACAGTACTACAGTATG
>NC_092173.1:28905128-28945128 GCF_045791955.1 Oncorhynchus clarkii lewisi | reverse complement strand
TTGTGAAACATACTGTGGTGGTTTGGGGGTCTTTCTCCACCTCTACCACCCAGAGACATGGAACCAGCATGTGGATTTGAAATGTTGCTAGGGACCCCAAGACCTCAACCACTCCCCCGCCCCTGTATACTCTGCAGAACATTTCCCCTTCTTTAACTGTAAAAGCTATTTATGGGATTCAGTTCCACTAATTACTCCTCTAGGACTCTCTCTCTCTCCCTCCCTCTCTCTCTCTCTCTCTCTCTCTCTCTCTGTTAAATTGGAAAATACTTTCCTCCCCGACTAGCTCTAGGTCTGTAAACACACGTACGTCCTCCTAGGAGTAACGGCTCCTATTTACATTATTTTTTTAATAACATACAGCTAGCTACCATTGTAATTCTCAACTCTATTAGAACACATACTTCATTTTACAAGGTGTACCGACCGTTCAGTTAATGTTCTATGGGAGTGTATAAAACAGTACTGACTACACACATTACAATAATAGTGAATAAACCAGGAAATCCCTGTCTCACCGTGTGGTCTCTCCTCCAGTCCTCTTCAGGCTATTGGGGTTCCGGATCAGTTTGTCCAGCATGTTGACGATCTGGCCAAACTTGGGCCTATCGCCCCTCTCCCTCTGCCAGCAGTCCAGCATCAGCTGGTGCAATGCCACGGGGCAGTCCATAGGTGGGGGCAGCCTGTACCCCTCATCTATGGCCTTGATCACCTTGGGGGAGAGGGGGCAGAGGTTTAGAGGGTTGATGGTAGACTGTGAGCTAGATTCCTCAGCCATCTTAATCACACTGTAATGATGATGTTATTATAATTGAATAATAGGATGGAATCAGGAAAATTGTACAGCTGTAATTGCACAGATACTATTTGTTATTATGACATAACATAATTATTATTTGACGTTTTAAACCTGAATCTGTTCTCATTGTAGACTTACATCCTGGTTACTCATGTCCCAATATGGCCGCTCTCCGTATGACATCACTTCCCACATGACAATGCCGTAGCTCCACACGTCGCTGGCCGAGGTGAACTTTCTGTAGGCGATGGCCTCTGGGGCTGTCCAGCGAATGGGGATCTTCCCTCCCTGTGATTGTCAGGTAACAAGGTGTTAGTATCACTCATACTGTACCAAAAACATAGATCTACATACAAAAATAAAAACACCTAAAAATGCTGACAGGTAGATAGACATACTGAAATTACAGCCAGACTCTTACCCTGGTGGTGTAAGCAGGCTCGGGGTCGTCCTCCAGGACTCTGGACATGCCGAAGTCAGACACCTTACACACCAGGTTGCTGTTGACCAGGATGTTGCGTGCGGCCAGGTCTCTGTGGACGTAGCTCATGTCAGACAGGTACTTCATGCCCGACGCGATGCCACGCAAGATGCCCACCAGCTGGATCACTGTGAAACGCCCATCATTCTTCTAGAGAACCAAACAAACAAAGAAATTCATGTTAGATAATGTTTGTATGCAGTGTACTGGCAGGATGTGATGATGATTGTAGATAGTAAGTCATCATAATCTTGATGACGTGCTTGTTTGACATTCATTAAGAGGATAATGGCCGTAATAGTCAGAGTTCTGAACATGTGTAAGCAGACACATACCACACACAGAGTTGAATATGCACACACACTGCATGACTTACCCTCAGAAATGCATCCAGCGAGCCATTCTCCATGTACTCTGTGATAATCATCACTGGTTTACCTGAAGAAAAAAAGAGAGAGAGAATGAAACGCAGAGATGATTCTGGAGGTAAATGATGCACAGCACAGCAGGAGAGCAGTGGTTCTCAGGAGAGTGTGTGTGTGTGTGTGTGTGTGTGTGTGTGTGTGTGTGTGTGTGTGTGTGTGTGTGTGTGTGTGTGTGTGTGTGTGTGTGTGTGTGTGTGTGTGTGTGTGTGTGTGTGTGTGTGTGTGTGTGTGTGTGTGGTATACCATTAGTCTCAGTCCCGTAGTGATTTAATTAGTTCAGTGTGAGTGTGTCCTCGTGGCTCCCACTTACTCAACAACACAGAGAAGGATCTCTACCGTAACATAACACCAACCAACCAACCCCCCCCCCCCCCCCCCCCCCCCACACACACACACACACACACACAATCTAGTATACTAATGAGCAAAGGCAAGAAATGTGCACATATGGTCTCTTCAGAATGTATTCACCCCGCTAGACTTTTTACACATTTTGTTGTGTTACAGCCTGAATTGAAATGGATTAAATATAGCTAAAAAAAATGTCACTGGCCTACACACAATATCCCTGTCACGACTTCCGCCGAAGTCAGTCCCTCTCCTTGCTCGGGCGGGGTCCCGCGGTCGACGTCACCGGCCTTCTAGCCATCACCGATCAACTTTTCATTTTCCATTTGTTTTGCCATTGTTTTCTACACACCTGGTTTCAATTCCCCCCCATTTCATGTTCATTATTTACCCTCTGGTTTCCCCCATGTTTGTGTGCGTGTTTGTTTTATTGTAAGGTTGTTACTGATGGCTGGTATTTTGTTGCCGGGTTTCGTTATTATGCCCGTTTAGTTCATGGTACCGGTATTTTTCCAGCATCATAGTATTGTGTTTATACGGGTGTTTTCTTGTATTAAATAGCTTGTCCACACATCTAAGCTCTCCTGCGCCTGACTCCTTTCACCAGTTACCCACAGCCTTGACAACCCCTTAATTTCAAAGTGGAATTATGTTTTTAGACATGTTTACAAATTAATACAAATTTTAAAGCTGAAATGTGTTGAGTCAATAAGTATTCTACCCCTGAAATGTGTTGAGTCAATAGGTATTCTACCCCTGAAATGTGTTGAGTCAATACGTATTCTACCCCTGAAATGTGTTGGGTCAATAAGTATTCTACCCCTGAAATGTGTTGAGTCAATACGTATTCTACCCCTGAAATGTGTTGAGTCAATACGTATTCTACCCCTGAAATGTGTTGAGTCAATACGTATTCTACCCCTGAAATGTGTTGGGTCAATAAGTATTCTACCCCTGAAATGTGTTGAGTCAATAAGTATTCAACCCCTGAAATGTGTTGAGTCAATACGTATTCTACCCCTGAAATGTGTTGAGTTAATAAGTATTCTACCCCTGAAATGTGCTGAGTTAATAAGTATTCTACCCCTGAAATGTGTTGAGTCAATAAGTATTCTACCCCTGAAATGTGTTGAGTCAATAAGTATTCTACCCCTGAAATGTGTTGAGTCAATACGTATTCAACCCCTGAAATGTGTTGAGTCAATAAGTATTCTACCCCTGAAATGTGTTGAGTCAATAAGTATTCTACCCCTGAAATGTGTTGAGTCAATACGTATTCTACCCCTGAAATGTGTTGAGTCAATAAGTATTCAACCCCTGAAATGTGTTGAGTCAATAGGTATTCTACCCCTGAAATGTGTTGAGTCAATAAGTATTCAACCCCTGAAATGTGTTGAGTCAATAAGTATTCAACCCCTGAAATGTGTTGAGTCAATAAGTATTCAACCCCTGAAATGTGTTGAGCCAATAAGTATTCTACCCCTGAAATGTGTTGAGTCAATACGTATTCTACCCCTGAAATGTGTTGAGTCAATAAGTATTCAACCCCTGAAATGTGTTGAGTCAATAAGTATTCAACCCCTGAAATGTGTTGAGTCAATAAGTATTCAACCCCTGAAATGTGTTGAGTCAATACGTATTCTACCCCTGAAATGTGTTGAGTCAATAAGTATTCTACCCCTGAAATGTGTTGAGTCAATACGTATTCTACCCCTGAAATGTGTTGAGTCAATAAGTATTCAACCCCTGAAATGTCTCGAGTCAGTACGTATTCTACCCCTGAAATGTCTTGAGTCAATAAGTATTCAACCCCAATTCACTTTTTGTCCTGAATAGAAAGTGTTGTTTTGGATTTGCCCCAAACGTAACACATTGCCACTCTCCATTTTTTCAAGCATGATGGTGGCTGCATCATGTTATGAATATGCTTGTAAATGTTAAGGACTGGGGAGGTTTTATGGATAAAAAATAAACGGAATGAAGCTAAGCACAGGCAAAATCCTAGAGGAAAACCTGATTCAATCTGTTTTCCACCAGACACTGGGAGATTAATTCACCTTTCAGCTGTACAATAACCTAAAACACAAGGCCAAATCTACACTGGAGTTGCTATCGAAGACAACAGTGAATGCTCCTGAGTGGCCAAATTACAGTTTTTACTTAAATCTACTTGAAAATCTATGGCAAGACTTGAAAATGGTTGTGGAAAGCTCTTGGAGATTTACCCAGAAAGACTCGGCTGTAATCGCTGACAACGGTGCTTCTACAAATAATTGACGCAGGGGTGTGAATACTTACGTAAATTAGATATTTCTGTATTTCATTTTCAATTGTGCTAAAATGTCTAAAAACATGTTTTCACTTTGTCATTATGGGGTATTGTATGTAGGTTGGTGTGAAAAAATATATTTCCTCCATTTTGAATTCAGGGTGTGAATACTTTCTGAAGGCACTGTACATACACACACAATCTCTATTCATCTATGACAATCTGTCTATTTATGTCCTTCACCATTCTCTCGGTTCTTTTCCCACTTTTATGCCAACTTTCTGTACATTCTGTCACTCTCCACATTCTCTCTCCCTTTCTTCCTCCCTCTCACACTTTCTATTTTTCCATTTCATTCTCCATCCCTGCCACTCCTTTCTGCCCTCTCTCTCTCTCTCTGTCTCTCTCTCCTTTCTGCCATCTCTCTCTCTCCCTCTCTCTCTCTCCTTTCTGCCCTCTCTCTCTCTCTCTCCTTTCTGCCCTCTCTCTCTCTCCCTCTCTCTCTTTCCTTTCTGCTCTCTCTCTCTCCCTCTCTCTCTTTCCTTTCTGCTCTCTCTCTCTCTCTCTCTCCCTCTCTCTCTCCTTTCTGCCCTCTCTCTCTCTCTCTCTCTCTCTCCTTTCTGCCCTCTCTCTCTCTCTCTCTCCTTTCTGCCCTCTCTCTCTCTCCCTCTCTCTCTTTCCTTTCTGCTCTCTCTCTCTCTCTCTCTCTCTCTCTCTCTCTCTCTCTCTCTCTCTCTCTCTCTCTCTCTCTCTCTCTCCCTCTCTCTCTCTCCCTCTCTCTCTCTCTCTCTCTCTCTCTCTCTCTCTTCGGGGGAGCATCTGTCTCTTTCTTTCAGCAGGAGGGAGATTCCCTGGTGGTTCTGTGATGGTTTGCGTGTCTTTGTGTAGCTCTGGGAGGTAGAGAGGAGGAGGTAGAGAGGGGGGAGAGATGTGTGGTTCATCCCATAGCTCTATCAAGATGGCAACTGCCTAACCAGCCATACAGCAAATACATGGTGAAGAGTTTACTTTTACTTCTAACTCCTCTTGGAATTGTTAGATACTGTGCTATGATTATGATTATTATTTTAAACATGTATACTCACATTTTATTTGTTATTAGAAACTCATTTGCCCACATATTTGAGAGTTATTGGAGTGTTTCCTAGTTATTAGTGTCTAGTTCCACTGAGTCAAGTAGTTAGTAGTTTCAGGGTCTGAAGGTGAAGGTCTCCCACTCTCCCACTGACAGCCAAGAGGCTGTCAGTCACTGCTCTGTGTGGTGCGTGATTGGCACTCCATGACTTACAGGGCTATAGCAACGCCCCAAAGAGGAAGTGGAGTTCAACTTGAGAGGGGAGCCTCTTTGTCAACCATCTTTGTGCTGTTTTGTTCTCCTCTGCTGCCCCCGGGCCGCGGCTGATTGACAGCTCCCTAACTAAGTCTGAGGAGCGTCTGACCTACGACCCCCATCTCGCCCCTTCTCAGCCCCTCCCTCGTCCTCCCAGCCTATTTGCATGCTAATGTCTTGTTTACTGAATACGCCCCGCCGCCTTTGGCAATGAACTCTGGGCAAGGGCCCCGCCAATAAGCTGATTATCACCTGTCCAAAAATGACTAGGGAGGGTAGAGGATAACATATAGGACAATGTTTGGAGAATGTTGAGGTAACATTAGGGGAACGTTATTAAAGAGAGCTGACGTCGGTGGGAGAACACAAAGAGGCCTGCTACTAACTCTCACTGGATCGTATTGTAATTGTTTTTTATAAAAAGGACTATTTCTAATTTAGCAGTGCTTACATTATGTAAATGTGGGAATTTAAATGTATCACATCCTAAAGGAAAGCTGGGAATCCTTAAAGTGTTACCGACTGACGATGGACGGCCAGGGTTTTTAATTGTGTCAGAGTGACGCTAAGAAAAAATAAATAAATGGCTAAGATGAGAGGCTATGCTGCCTCAACTCTGAGTCTCTGATGTTAGTCTATTTATGTATTTAGTGCGTATTTAGACTTCATCAATAATTAATAAGACTTAATTGGCCTCTTGGACAGGCAGTGCGGCCGTACTGAGGCGAGATAGAAATCCCTTTTAAATAGATTGAAATAGGGAGGGGAAAAGTGCAATTCAAATAATGGATTCTTAATAGATTCCACCGACACACTCAAGTGTGAAGGACTAATTGCAGAGAAATGGGTGTCAAGCTTTTTGTCATTACAAAGATGGGAGTAAGGGGAGAGGGAAGGAGAAGAAAATTAGATGCAGTCCTCTCCTCTCAAACGGTTTCTGTTTCCAGTCTGGTATCTCATTTACTCGTTCTCTACATCTCTCTCTACATCTCTCTCTACATCTCTCTCTCTCTCAGTGTCTGCTTCTCTTTCAGCCTCCCCTTTCCTTTCTCAATCTTTCTCCCCCTATTCCCCTCTTCTTCTCTCCTTCTCTCTCCTTCACGCTCCCTCTCACATTTATTGTTCTCCTCTCTATTTTTCAATCACATCCTGTCTCTCCTTCTCATCTCCTATGTCTTTCCTCCCTCTATCTCTGATTCCTCTCTCTCTCTCTCTCCCTCTCTCTCTCCTTTCTGCCCTCTCTCTCTCTCTCTCTCTCTCTCTCTCTCTCTCTCTCTGAGGGCTGTGTAGATTGAATGGCTGACTGTGATTGGTCTATTCACCTAGAGAGGAGGACATATAGGGCTGGCTGTTCTGTCACAATGCATTAAACCAGTCTCTCCATCTATCCAGGCAAGGTAACTGGGAATCTGAGGTAACACTCACACACACATGTACCTAATCAAAGGTGAACAGACACACATTCATAGTAAAAGACATGAAGAATACAATTCTAAACCAGTAGGAACATCAATAGAAACTCTCTCTCTCAAACACCTATACAACGCACTACGAACTGAACGCCCAACTAGTTTCCCACACGTACACCCCCCATCCCCCAATACACTCTAAACAACAAGGGGTGAAGGGGTAAGAAGCCAGCGTCTGGTGTGGCAGCAGTACAGGGTCTGTCCTGCAGATACGGTATCACTCTCTAACCCCAAACACATTTACAGCTGACACTATGATTAATGAGCTAGTTGCAGCGCAGGACACATTAACCCTGTAGCCGACCTGGACCAGACCTGTTCCATCTGGACTCCAACCACCTGGGGATTCCCAGAATGGGCGCCATGTCCAGACCCACACCACCCCTACCCACGGCTCTCTTGGTAACAGGGCTGGGATGGGTCTTTATCTGAGTTTGTCCCTTTCAGGTTTTGTCTCCTCATAGTTTATGTTGACCATAAGGAAAATATAGAGTATATGATTGGTTTCTCTAATATAAGATCCACAATATTTTGATTTACTCACATTTATTTAAATTCTGCCTTTTAAAAATCCTCTGATTAGGATCCTACTTACACTTGGTGACCACTCCCTCCAGGTGAATGATGTTTGGATGGTCGAATTGGCCCATGATGCTGGCCTCAGACAGGAAGTCCCGCCTCTGCTTGTCGGTGTATCCCGCCTTCAGGGTTTTAATGGCCACACAAATCTCCCTCTTCCCTGGCATTTTCAGACGACCGCTGCACACCTCCCCAAACTCACCTGGAACACACACATACACACAACTTATTATAAAACACACGCCTTATCAAACTCACCTGGAACACACACATACACACAACTTATTATAAAACACACACACAACTTATTATAAAACACACACATACACACAACTTATTATAAAACACACACAACTTATTTTAAAACACACACAACTTATTATAAAACACACACAACTTATTATAAAACACACACAACTTATTATAAAACACACACATACACACAACTTATTATAAAACACACACATACACACAACTTATTATAAAACACACACATACACACAACTTATTATAAAACACACACATACACACAACTTATTATAAAACACACACATACACACAACTTATTATAAAACACACACATACACACAACTTATTATAAAACACACACATACACACAACTTATTATAAAACACACACATACACACAACTTATTATAAAACACACACATACACACAACTTATTATAAAACACACACATACACACAACTTATTATAAAACACACACATACACACAACTTATTATAAAACACACACATACACACAACTTATTATAAAACACACGTCTTATCAAACTCACAAGAAAATACATACTCATACATTTTCAACGTGGTGAAGAAAATACCTGATAACACAGAAACCACACTTATTTCTAGGGAAGGGAACAGGTGGTGGTGGGAAAGGGGGCTGTACTTTAATCATTGATCGACCCCCTGTGATCCCCAATCCCTCCTTCTCAGTCGAGCAGAAAGAGAGCAAGAGAGAGGGAAATGGCTATTGATTATTTTCTATTATTTGGTTTATCGGCTGACTTTTTCCACTGGCAGACAAGGGAAAGCAGGAACATTACATTTTCCCTCCCAAGTCATTTTATTGTCTATTGACCCAATGAGTCGGGCCAAATATTACCAGTCTGACAGACGGTCATGTTGACATAGTAAAAGTATGTGCAATGGTAAGTCCAGTCCGTACCGATGCCAATGACTTTCTCAATCTTGATACAGGAAGCGTCGATCTCCTTGGCAAACTCTCGGACAGCTTGGTTGGGGTCCTCGTAGGTGAAGGGGTCTACGTATATCCTCACTCCTGAGAGAAAGGAGGAGGGAAAAGGGACGGTTAGTGCATTCTGACCAGCAGAGCCCCATCTGTTCTTCATTTTCTCCATGCTGTGGGCTATACTGCCTTCCTCTCTTCTCCTTTATCCTTTAATTCCTCAACTTGTACATTACAACATCTCTCCATCCAATGTCTCTGTTAGATTGATGTAATAACTCTTATTTCATCAGCGTTAATGACGTCTAAAATAATATGAAAGTATTTATCTTGTCAATAGGTTTTGACTGGAGAATACTGTGGTAAATGTTATATGGCAGTACTTTTGGAATACACATTTCATCCACACTTTTATTACAAACATAACTGTTTTTTATTACTCTATTAACCAACTGCGTCATTTTTTCAGAGGCTCTTTTTTCAGTGTCGCTCATCAGTGAACGTTGATACTAGCGTAGGATGAGTACAGTGAGTGGTCTACCTTGGTGTAGGTGTTTCTCTTCATCAGCATCCTGCTTGGCCTTACTGTACTTACTCCTTCTGGGAAGAAAAACAACATGGCCGACGTGGTTAGCTAGGTTCAGCAGCACAGAGCAAGTCCATGGTGTTATTCTTGAGGTTGTCTAAGGCCACCAGATGTGCAGAACAATGTTGGACTAATGACTTTTAAACATGACAATGTGCCTCTCTGTCCTTTTAATGACTGTTAAACAGCTCTGTGAGCCACGCTGAGCGCTACCCACCCACCCCTCCCCCGCACGATGGTCAAGACACAATGACAGACGGTTACCGTCAATGAATATGAATCAAAGACGGCCACCTGCTTGGCTGGAAGAGCCCCAATCACACACACATGTGCGCACAAACACACAAACATACCCCTTCTCCATCGCCCACACACTCTCTCTCTCATACATTTCGAAGTGTCCAATCACACAGGAGCGCACACACACCCACAAACAGTGGCCAGTAAAAGACAGAGCGTGGTTAAAGCGTGAAGAGAGAGACCCCATCTGCATGTAATCCCATCTGTGTGTCACTGCTTTGTTCTGCTCTACTGCTCACTGGTTAACACCCTCTGATTGGGTCACTGCAAATCCACCTGCTGCCTCCTTCTCTCTCACTTTTTCTCTCTTCTTCTACACCTCCTTCTCTCTCACTCTCTCTCTCTATCTCTCCTACTCTCTCACTGTCTCTTTCACTCTCTCTCTTCTTCTACACCTCCCTCTCTCTCACTCTCTCTCTCTATCTCTCCTACTCTCTCACTGTCTCTCTCACTCTCTCTCTATCTCTCCTACTCTCTCACTGTGTCTCTCACTCTCTCTCTCTCTATCTCTCCTACTCTCTCACTCTCTCTCTCTATCTCTCCTACTCTCTCACTGTCTCTCTCTTCTTCTACACCTCCCTCTCTCTCACTATCTCTCCTACTCTCTCACTGTCTCTCTCACTCTCTCTCTCTATCTCTCCTACTCTCTCACTGTCTCTCTCTTCTTCTACACCTCCCTCTCTCTCACTATCTCTCCTACTCTCTCACTGTCTCTCTCACTCTCCATCTCCCCACAGGTCACAGAATCTAACTACCACCCCATATCACAGCCACAAAGAGAGAGGGATAGAGGTGGAGGGAAGAGAAGAAGAGAAAGGAAAGAGGCGATGGAGTGGGAGAAGAGGAGCGAGGGTCGCTGATTACATCTCTTCAACTGTCACACCGTCAATCATGTCTCAGGTGTGGCTACACATCACTCACTGGGGCTGTGTGTGTGTGTGTGTGTGTGTGTGTGTGTGTGTGTGTGTGTGTGTGTGTGTGTGTGTGTGTGTGTGTGTGTGTGTGTGTGTGTGTGTGTGTGTGTGTGTGTGTGTGTGTGTGTTAGTGCGTGCGTTCACCTATCGTTGTCGTGTGACAGACACTTTTTCGAGCCTGCCAAGCAGCTGCCAAGCAAGACATTCTCATCACGGAGGCAAGATGGAGAGAAAGAAAACAGAGAGAGAGAGCGAGAGAGAGAGAGAGAGAGAGAGAGAGAGAGAGAGAGAGAGAGAGAGAGAGAGGATGAGAGTCTCACCTCCTGCTGATGACGAAGGCACTGATGAGTATGAGGAGGAGAACAACACTGCCCACCACAGACACCAGCAACACTGTGGAGTTAGTCCCATCTCCGATGATAGGAGCTGGAACTGAATATGAGAGGAAGAGCGGGAGGGAGAGAAAGAAGAAAGAGGAGAAGAGAGAGGAATACAAATATATAGAGAGTGAGGAGACAGGTAGAGAGAGAGAGAGCAAGAGAGAGAGAGAGAGAGAGAGAGAGAGAAAAAGGAGAGGTAGTGAGAGAAAGAGAGAGAGAAAAATTAGCGGTTGAGAGAGAGAAAGAGAGAGAAAAATGAGAGGTAGAGTAAGAAAGAGAGAGAAAAAGGAGAGGTAGAGAGAGGGAAAGAGAGAAAAAGGAGAGGTAGAGAAAGAAAGAGAGAAAAGGGAGAGGTAGAGAAAGAAAGAGAGAGAAAAAGGAGAAGTAGAGAAAGAAAGAGAGAGAAAAAGGAGAGATAGAGAAAGAACGAGAGAGAAAAAGGAGAGATAGAGAAAGAACGAGAGAGAAAAAGGAGAGGTAGAGAGAGGGAAAGAGTGGGTGGACAGACACAAAGTCAATATCATTCAGTCTAATCAGGTCCCGAGATGTAAAACCTACAGTAGATGTTCTATTTGCCTTCGTCATTGACCTCCTCTCCCTTCCTCTCTCCCTCCATGTGTGGCCCAGAGTATTAGTCCTTCTCCCTATCCTCCATTTTATGAGTCCCCATAAAGTATTGTGTTTCTCAGAGGCCCGTTGAGACACAATGCAGTGCCATTCCACCGGGCAAAGAGCTGTGTGCTTCAGTGTCTCATTACCATATGCCACTATCTCCATCTGCATCACAAGGAGACACCTGTGTCTAGAGGACAGAACAGACGTCCTCCTGCCCACATGACAGGGGCAATCAGATGACACAGGGCCTCTTATTGGAGGTCAGGACTGTTCATAACAGTCAATAATATACTTATGAGTTTGAATGTTTGTTAAATGTTTGGGATTATTTAGGTGTTATTCAGATGTACTAAAACAGGTGATATCAGTATGTGACATAATGTCTATATCATTCATGTTCCAACATGTTAGAAGCTGTGACAAAGATGTAGGTGGATAGCATGTGCTAAAACAGAACACATGTTGACACTTGCTCTGTGTCACAATGACATCATCACAGTGATTTGTGCGATGCTGTTAAGGTAGCGCTCCACTTACCAGAGTTGGTCATGAACTCGAAAGGAGCGCTGAACTCTCCGTAGCCGGCGGCGGTGCGAGCGCGCACATGGAACACATAGGAGGTCAGAGGGGTCAGGCCCTTGATGTCGGTGTTCCTGGACGACGTCTTGATAATGCGATAACTCCTCTCATTCTGGTCCTGAAGGAGAGACAGAGGGATGAAAAGAGTTGAGGTGGTTTTCCTGGACGACGTCTTGATAATGCGAAAACTCCTCTCATTCTGGTCCTGAAGGAGAGACAGAGGGATGAAAAGAGTTGAGGTGGTGTTCCTGGCATGTCAAAGGTTCTTACTTCAGCTTCGTCAGAGGGTTGTCACCTTTTCACTGTTTAGAAAAAAAAAGATTTCTCAACCTGTCAGGTTCAATGTTATTTTAAAGCCTGAGCGGAAAAAAACTGCATTTCCCAGAGAACTACATTTCCCACCTCACCTTCTCATAGTATTTGACCTCGTACTCCAGGATGACCCCGTTGGCTTTCTCAGGCTGCTGCCAGGCCAGGGAGATGGTGTGTCTGGTGATGTCCTTGGCTTGGATAGAGTTGACGGGAGACGGTGCTAGGGACAGAAAGAAATGACAAAAAGAGAGATATATTTTTTTATTTAACCTTTATTTAACTAGGCAAGTCAGTTACGAACAAATTCTTATTTACAATGAAGACCTACTCTGGCCAAACCCCAACGACGCTGGGCCAATTGTGAGCCGCCCTATGGGACTCCCACTCACGGCTGGATGTGATACAGCCTGGATTTAAACCAGGGACTGTAGTGACGCCTCTTGCACTGAGATGCAGTGCCTTAGACTGCTGCGCCACTCGGGAGCCACTCGCCACTCGGGAGCATTGACCTTTCCTGCCTTGTTGTTTTGACCCTCTGAGCCACTAAGTCTGTTTCTTTCCTATTGCTCTTTCTGAGAAAGTCACCATACCATGCAATCAACTCCACCTGCCGTTTAGCTTGGCTCCCAGTCAAAGGGCTTAGGTGTGTAACGGCTAATGGCTACGGCTACAGCGCTACAGCTACGCAGTCCAATGGTGAAGCTCTATTGCTAAGCCAAATGGCTGGAATACATCCAAACAAACCTTCCCAATGCCTACAGCTAGTTTTAGATCCATTTCCCTCCACACAGCAGACGCTCCAAGCTAAGCTAAGGACTATCTCACTTCCTGTCCCACAAATTCCAAAGATTCTCTGGTCACCCTGGGTAACCACTGCGTTGCTATGACATCTCCCCTGCTCCCTTGCTGTTGCTGCTCTGTCTTCTAGCCAATCAATAGTTTTTTATTAAAAGTAGGCAGAGGTCAATGTCTAAAGGCCATTCTGCAGCAGCCCATAATGAGACAATATTTCAACCAGCTGCTCTGTCTGTGTTCCCCCCTCAACGTCTGCAGGTTAAAACACAGATAACAGCTCACACTCACTCCCTCCCAACTCGCTCCAAAAGTCAAGCCTCTATCTCAGAGACTGACAACACACACATTTGGTCAGAGTCAGACACAGACGACACTAGAAAGTTACATCATCCATACGGATATAGTTGTCTGGGGAAAAAAACATCCACTTACTGATCGAAAAGCACTGACAAATGCAGAGGTGGAGCCTACAAAAAGACCAGCACACACTCATGCCCAAGGAAAGAGAAATACAATTATAGACAGAGGGTCACACAGACAAACAGACATGCAGGCTGAGTACACACACACACAGTCAGGTAGAGCTGGATAGGGGAGTTCAAAGACATCTTCAGACAGAGCAGGGCTCTACCCTGACCTTTTTTTACAAGGAACACGTGTTGAAAAATGTAGGTGCACACAAAGAAATTTAGGAGCACAAGGAAAAATATTTGCGATATTAAAGATAGAATCCTTCATTTCTCTAGGCGCACTGGTGCTCCTCAATAAAAATTCCATGTTGCACAGCAAAATATATAGACGCATATGCAAGTCAAATGTTGGTACTGTAGAGCCCTTCAGGAGAAACACCCTTCCAGCCCCTTCCTCTCACCTCCTCAACAGCCATTAACTCTTCCCCCATATATACACATTGCACACACATCAACCCAGTCACACCCAGTCACACACAGACCCAGTCACACACAGACCCAGTCACACACAGTCACACACAGACCCAGTCACATCCAGTCACACACAGACCCAGTCACACACAGACCCAGTCACACACAGACCCAGTCACACACAGTCACACACAGACCCAGTTACATCCAGTCACACACAGACCCAGTCACACACAGACCCAGTCACACACAGACCCAGTCACACACAGACCCAGTCACACCCAGTCACACACAGACCCAGTCACACACAGACCCAGTCACACACAAACCTAGTCACACCCAGTCACACACAGACCCAGTCACACACAGACCCAGTCACACACAGACCCAGTCACACCCAGTCACACACAAACCCAGTCACATCCAGTCACACACAGACCCAGTCACACACAGACCCAGTCACACACAGACCCAGTCACACACAGTCACACACAGTCACACACAGACCCAGTCACATCCAGTCACACACAGACCCAGTCACACACAGACCCAGTCACACACAGACCCAGTCACACCCAGTTACACCCAGACCCAGTCACACACAGACCCAGTCACACACAGACCCAGTCACACACAGTCACACACAGACCCAGTCACATCCAGTCACACACAGACCCAGTCACACACAGACCCAGTCACACACAGACCCAGTCACACACAAACCTAGTCACACCCAGTCACACACAGACCCAGTCACACACAGACCCAGTCACACCCAGTCACACACAGACCCAGTCACACACAGTCACACACTGACCCAGTCACACACAGACCCAGTCACACACAGTCACACACAGACCCAGTCACACACAGTCACACACTGACCCAGTCACACACAGACCCAGTCACACACAGACCCAGTCACACACAGACCCAGACACACATAGACCCAGTATCACACCGACCCGGTCACACACACGGTCCTGAGTCTCCACCAAGGCTAAAACACAAATGCAGGCAAAACATTGTTGCTGATATTGTGGTAGTTCACTGTCTGCCATTTAAAGTTAGCTAGAGTAGTACTAATATAGAAGCTAAGTAAATCTCTGACCCGTGACTTTGGCTACTGTAAACTTACTATCTAGCCTACCTGGTGCTGCCTTTTAAACAATTACACTGTTGTGATTATTGAGGCGACCCCTAGCGTGGATTATGAAAGGATTCTCTGTGACATTATGTACATTGTATTCCCCCAGACCAGTCCAGGGGTTACTGTCCCGGGAGGCTAGTGTTCACTCTAATGCTAACACAACCAGGCTTTTAGGGAGGGATTGAGTTCAACCAGGCCTGGAATGGGAGATGGGTCTGGAACGGGGTGGGGGGGGGGTGTACATACAGCTCTCAGAGCGAGCGGAGGTAAATAGATTTCCCTGGGTTGTGTCATTCTGCCGGTCGGGCTAAAGTGTTGCGTCTCTATTAAACAATTAGAACGGCGGCCATTTGTAACCCTCAAATCAATATTTACTGGAGGGCGCCTGGCAGCCAGACCCACTTTGAAGGGCCCCCCGGGGGTGACCAGGGACGCTCCCGACCAGAAAGAAACCCAAAGGGTCAGCCGGCCCATTCCCCTTAGGTAATCCACACATCCATCCTTTCTCCTAAGATGACAGATATGGAGATTTAATCGGGTTCTGGTCCTCTTGTTGCTTTTTCCAAGGCTAATGTGAAGTTAAAGATGAGTGATTCTGTGAGTGGTTCCTTCTAAGGCTTGGTATGGAGGAGGTGAAGGTTACAATGGAAGGACACACTGTACTATCAATCAGGGAAAAGTTTAAGACTTAGAGAAGATAAAACACACACATGCATGCACGCAGGAACACACACACACACACACACACACACCAAAAACACATAGGACACATGTAGGCCTACATACACACACATTGTGTCACTATCACACTCCAAACACACGGCCAGGATCAAGCTAACACAGGCGATGCAGGAGATTAGAGATGTAACAACAGGGCTAGATTGAAGAATAACAGTGTAAACTAGCTGCCTGACCGGCACCTCTGTAGACAGACCTGAATGTGGGGCAGATCTGTAATGTCTTACCGCCTCCTGAAAGCGTGGGCTAAAACGCTGGCGGAATACTAAGTGGAAAAGCAATGAATATTCAGATCTCATTTCCCAATAATGTGCTCCAAAAACTCTTTTACAGCTCGCCCACCGCAACACTCACACACACCCAAGCATACATGCACGTGCACACACACACACACACAAACTCATTATACCAACAGACAGATGGAAACACACATAAAAACATACACATACTCACATTATCGCTCACAGACAGTGGAGAATACAACGGCACACAGCAGCCCATGCATATATTAGCTAGCAGAGACACATTAGCAGAGCTGGGAATGAGTAACACAGACAAACTGAGATTAGTTGAATGTTTGCTCCCTGGGTGGATGAAAATGTCTTTGTGGTTAAGTTTGTTGAGCTAGCTACTTTTTGAGCTACTTTCTGAGTCTGTGTGTCACAGTGAGAAAGAGTTGGACCCTGTGAGTAAGTTACGCTCTTGAGTGAGTTAGTTTGTCTTACAGAGAGAGAGAGAGAGAGAGAGAGAGAGAGAGAGAGAGAGAGAGAGAGAGAGAGAGAGAGTTGAGTGAATGAGTTTGACTTTGTGAACATGTTCATTCTGATATTCAGGTAACTGGACCAGCTGTGGTCACATCGTGTGGTTTGGAGAATATGTGGTGAATTATGGATTGACATTAAAGAAACAAAGGCCGGGGAACACATGTGGGTGCCATATTGGAGTCTGGTTGCCAGATTGGAGTCACTTGATTTGCTGCAGCAGAGGAAAAAACTGGCAAAATGGGAGCTGTTTTTCAGGGTGTCGAGAAATTGTTTGCCCCAAACGAGATCCCCAATAAAGTCTCCTTCCACCCACATTTCCAATTCAGCATAGTGATGGAAACACACACACTGATTTTTATTTTACCTTTATTTAACTAGTCAGTTAAGAACACATTCTTATTTTCAATGAAGGCCTAGGAATGGTGGTTTAACTGCCTGTTCAGGGGCAGAACGACAGATTGTTACCTTGTCGGCTCGGGGGTTTGAACTTACAACTTTCCGGTTGCTAGTCCAACACTCTAACCATTAGGCTACCCTGCCACCCCTGGAAACACACACACACAATGACAAACACTTACATGCACTAACTCACTACCTTTTCAAGACATTACACATACCAATAATGATCATACTGAGACATACACACACACACACACACACACACACACACACACACACACACACACACACACACACACACACACACACACACACACACACACACACACACACACACACACAAACAAGAGTAAAGACTGGATCTCATAAACTTTCTAAACATCGATTTACAGGTCGGAACAAAGCTGGGCATCCCTCAAACCCACACACACCCCTTCCTTCATCCAGAGGGGTGAAGGGGTTACACCCTATCTGATTTACCAGGGGGATTGTTCATGGTGAAATGAGGAATCCCCCAACTCCCCCTCTGCACTCTTTCCCTACAGAAACCTGAATCTTGATCAAGGCCGCTGGCCGAAGTGGCTTTTTACAGAGCATATCATAATAAATCTATCGTAATAAATGTGTAATCCACTGTGTCTGGATGGGGGTGATATAGAGCGAGGGACAGCCACAGATGACTGTCTGGATTACAGGGGTGAAATCAGAGCTCTGAAACCCCCTACTGAGTATTAGGGGAGAAATCCAATCAACTCTGGTGCTATTCTCTTCAACCCGCACACACACGTTCACAAGACACACACACACACGTTCTCAAGACACACACACACACGTTCACAAGACACACACACATTCTCAGACACACACACACACACGTTCACAAGACACACACACACACGTTCTCAGACACACACACACACACGTTCACAAGACACACACACACACATTCTCAGACACACACACACATTCACAAGACACACACACACACGTTCTCAAGACACACACATACACATGCACAGGCATTCTCTAACACACACACGCACACATTCTACACAACACACAAAATAACCTGCACAGGCAGACATTTTTGCCTCACACGCACACACAAGCATGACCACACATGCACACAAGCACACACACACTCCTAATGCCTCCAGCTGCAGGAGGGCCAACTTAATGTAAGTATTAGAGAATGGAGAACAGTTGTGAAACATGCTTCAGTGACGAGCCAACAGCATCATTTATATATCTTACTATCGCAGGACAACTGGTTTCAAGGCAGCTCTAGATCCATTAATCTCTCCTTTCTCCCAGACCAGATAAATCAAGCCGTCCTGTCCTTAAATAGCCAGTCAGAATCCTCCAGAGATCTTCTCTTTTCCCAGGGATCAAAACAGCAACACAACAAGGCACTTAGCCCGCCACCCAAGAGCGCCGCAGTAAAACCAGAGGTAATAATCATCTATCAGGAGGGAAGGAAGGAAAGGTCACAGCCGTAAAATACATTTGCACAACAACTGGAGAAAAAATGGCCGAACGACAAAACAACAGGGGCCTTTCATCACACCAGCAGGCAGGGAGCTCTACTGTGGTTGTAGAGGGCCAGCCGCAGTATTCATGATCTCATTCCACTAGAACAACACACACTGCCCTAGCCAACATACCGCAACTTAATTAAGCCTAACCAAATCAATACAATTCATTAGAATATAAATCTGTTTCCCCATTCCCCTTAAAATAAAATAAAATTCAAACATTCAAAGCACATCTCAACCTTTACCAAAACAACCCAACAAACAACAACAGTCTCCAGCAAATCTCTCCCCACCCACACACATCTCCCCCCAACCCCAACCCCAACTCACCGGCCTGGTTGGTAGTGACCGTCACCGACACGGCCTGCTCAGGTCCAGGGCTCTGCTGGGAGACCCCGTTAACAGCCCAAATCTCAAAGGTGTAGTTAGTGTGAGCCTGCAGGTCATTGATAGACACCTTGGTGGCCCTGAGGCTCAGCTGTTGGGGGCTGAAGTGGACCCCGTTCCCACAGGGCTGACACCGTGTCCCCTCGGGCACACAGCGTTTACACACCACGTTGTAGCTGAGGTCTTGGCGTCCGCCAGAGGAGAGAGGAGCGCTCCACTCCAAGTTGACCGATGTCTCATTGACGTTGGAGATGAGGTGGAGCGGAGCTGTCGGGGGTCCTGGGAGAGAGAAGAGGGAGAGAAAGGTACAGAGAGGTGGTCTGAAGTACTCTCACTTAGCCAAACGTATGGGTAACTGTCAGACAAAGCAGCTGTGAGAAGAGAGACTTGGTTTGAAGTGACTGAGTAGACTTTGGTGTTGCGATTAAACACAACACTAAATTGTTGAAATTGAAACACTTTGTTTTGGGGAAATCAATAGTAGTGTTTGTCTGTGGTGGCTATAGCTAAGTGATTAAGTCCTAATTATAGTTTGCAGTCCCTGCTAACCCAACTATTCCTGAGGTCTCCTTTTCTTTTCAAAAGGGCTGGGAAGTTAGGAAGTCTACATTCATGTGGTGGATGTGTAATTAGTTATCATGGCAGTGAGCCTAATCCAGCTGGTCCCAGATCTGTTTATGGGACTCTCTTAGGGATTTGACAGTTTGTTTTTAACCCAGTAATAAAGAAGATGCCTTGATCTAGGGTCTGTGTTTTGTAATGTTTCACCCTGTACACTCCTAATTCAAATGTTGCTTTCAAACATGTTAAACAGTAATTAAGTTAACTGTAAACCCCCCCCCCCCCAGACTAATGGAGGTAACATGGGCAAGCAAAGGGATCGACACGGGCTGAAATAAGAATGCCAGTCCATCTACTTCTGAATCATTTCACAATGGAAATTAATTATCAGTGTTATTTTTGGAGGAGCAAAAAGCCACTGATTAATTTGGAGGACAGGGGTTATACTGGGGAGGAGATAGGGAGGGGGGAGAGAGAGAGAGAGAGAGATAGAGAGAGAGTATGTGTGTGTGTGTGTGTGTGTGTGTGTGTGTGTGTGTGTGTGTGTGTGTGTGTGTGTGTGTGTGTGTGTGTGTGTGTGTGTGTGTGTGTGTGTGTGTACAGGGTTAATATTAGTATCATCCCTACCTTCGTCTGACAATTCATTACCAGTTCTCATTAAACTTTATGATGAAGCCTCCCTCCCTCATCCCCTCTCCTCCCTCCCTCCCTCATCCCCTCTCCTCGCTCACCCCTCCTTCCAGTCAGTTATAGATGATAGTTTCTAAATTAAGGTGGCGGAGGCTGCAGAACCATCACTGTAATGATCTTTTGTCATGTAAGGTTCAATGTAGCAGTCTTCCTGTTTCTATCTCCTCTGTGGTTTCCTGCTAGAACACTGAGCTATTAAACAGATAGATTTCCTTAGTGCCATTCTGTCATAAACGGAAGAGGACTAAGGTCATATGTATGTGAGCTGGATTCATCCCCCAGTACAATGGGGTTTTGCGTCCATGTCTGAGCATGGACCCATTTGTTGCCATGGTAAGTCATGCTGTGCTGTATAACTATATTATGGGTTATTATATGTTCTATTCAATCACAGACACATTCCAGAAGCTCCCTGGTCTCCTACATTCCATTAACACTACCTTTGGCCCTACCTGTTGCTCCCAGGATTATCCAGACGGAGGGGGCGAGCGTAAGAGAGAGGGAGAGGGGGAGCCATCTGTGACTGACACTGGGTAATTAAACAGTAGGGAACGCAAACACAACGCTTCCAAAACACGACCAAAATGCTATTAAAATGCTACTTGTCGCAGGCACAGGATGTAGATCCCTCTCTGACAGAGTAGCTGTGGAGAGGACACTTGGAGCAGGCGCCGTCTGTGGCCAGGGCACGGTAGTAGCCAATCTTACAGGCTGTAAGAACATAGATAGCGAGAGAGAAACGGTCAGTCGGCATTGTACATAGAGAAACACACACTCTCAGATAGTACACACCCCACACACTGTGGAATGTTGCTTTCAGTCGATCATATCTACTTAACACCTCTCACTCTCTCTCTCTCTCTCCGTCTTTCTATTTCTCTTGTTGGGCGATTCAACAAGCTGACTGGGCTTTCCATCTTCTATTCATTTTCTCCAGCTCTACCCATATGTCATCATTTTCCTCCTCTGAAAGCCAGACATTTCACCAATGCCCTATGGCTGGCTATCATCAGACTAATAGAGAAGAGAGAAGTTACCACACAAGAGTTACACAAATATCACATAACCACCCCTCCTCCCTCTCTAGAATTAAACTATGCTTTATTGGCTGGGCTGTGAGGTACATTGTAACCAAAGCCATGGGCATTCCAACATAATTAACAAACAAATGTCACCCCATTTGGCCCAGTGTCTCCTCTGAGCCAGGTTCTCAACACATGCCTACACTACACTACACTACACTACACTTCACTACACTACACATGCCTCAAATTGTAACCTAGGTGACACTTTTCCGACTCGGGCGACGGCGCTAGCCTATCCTCTTGATTGACAGCTTGATTTGAGGGCACGGCTTTCAAGGAGTTCCTCTCTACTGTACCGTTTACATAATAGCTGAGAAGTCTAGAGGGTTGTATTTCACCCAAGAGCACTGGATCAGAAGAGTAGGACAAAAGAGGGATGCTGTGAGAGGTGTGGTTCAGACAGCCAGGACACCGATTGGGCCAAATAGCCTGTCAATCACTGAGGCGGCCGGATACTTGGCAGGACCAGCAAATGGCATCGAGCCCTGGGGCCGGAGGGCTGGTGGTTTAGGAGAGGGGGAGGTGTGTGAGTGCTACCTAAACATTACAAAAACGCTACCAAAATATTACCACATCGTTACCTGAAACTGTTTCCACCAAGTTAACTGAGCGTTTGGACAAACAGAAGGAGGGATCCTTGTTCACCAACATTCTTTCGTTCTCCCTTTTCCCTCCATCTTTCCCGCTTTTCCTATCTCTCAATTCCCTACTCCCCCTAGTCTCCGTATCCCACTCCCCCATTATCCAGTCCATCCCAACTCCCTCCCTCACCCCACCCATCTACCCTCTCTCCCTCTCTTTTTCTGTCTCAGTAATTGTTGGCTGAGTGCTGAGTTGGGCCGTGAGGGAGCACAGGGTAAATTGGCCAGAGCATGGATCCAGCTATCACCATCCGAGAGGAATTCACTCAACCCTGAGTATTGTTCCCTCTCTCCCCCCTCTTTCTCACCCTCTCTCCCTTTCCACCACCTCTCTCCCCGCACTTTCTCACCCTCTCTCCCTTTCCACCACCTCTCTCCCCCCTCTTTCTCACCCTCTCTCCCTTTCCATCACCTCTCCCCCCTCTTTCTCACCCTCTCTCCCTTTCCACCACCTCTCCCCCTCTCCCTTTCCACCCCCTCTCTCCCCCCTCTCTCTCACCCTCTCTCCCTTTCCACCACCTCTCCCCCCTCTCCCTTTCCACCCCCTCTCTCCCCCCTCTCTTTCCCCCCTCTCTCTCACCCTCTCTCCCTTTCCACCACCTCTCTCCCCCCTCTCTCTCACCCTCTCTCCCTTTCCACCACCTCTCTCCCCCCTCTCTCTCACCCTCTCTCCCTTTCCACCACCTCTCCCCCCTCTCCCTTTCCACCCCCTCTCTCCCCCCATCTCTCACCCTCTCTCCTTTTCCACCACCTCTCCCCCCTCTTTCTCACCCTCTCTCCCTTTCCACCACCTCTCTCCCCCCCCTCTCTCACCCTCTCTCCCTTTCCACCCGCTCTCTCTCACCCTCTCTCCCTTTCCACCACCTCTCTCCCCCTTCTCTCCCCCCCCCTCCCTTTCCACCACCTCTCTCACTCTTCTCTCCCACCCTCTCACCCATTCCACCACCTCTCTCCGCCTTCTCTCCCACTCCACCACCTCTCTCCCCCTCTATCTCCCCCTCTCTCTCCCCCTCTCTCTCCCCCCTCTCTCCCACCCTCTCTCCCTTTCCAACACCTCTCTTCCCCTTCTCTCTCACCCTCTCTCCCTTTCCACCACCTCTCCCCCCTCTCCCTTTCCACCCCCTCTCTCCCCCCTCTCTCTCCCCCCTCTCTCTCACCCTCTCTCCCTTTCCACCACCTCTCTCCCCCCTCTCTCACACACCTCTCTCCCACCCTCTCTCTCACCCTCTCTCCCTTTCCACCCCCTTTCTCTCACCCTCTCTCCCTTTCCACCACCGCTCTCCCCCCTCTCTCCCACCCTCTCTCCCTTTCCACCACCTCTCTCCCCCTCTCTCTCACACCTCTCTCCCTTTCCACACTCTCTCTCACCCTCTCTCCCTTTCCACCCCCTCTCTCTCACCCATGTCTCCCTTTCCACCCCCTCTCTCCCTTTCCACCACCTCTCTCCCCCCTCTCTCTCACACCTCTCTCCCTTTCCACCCTCTCTCTCACCCTCTCTCCCTTTCCACCCCCTCTCTCTCACCCCTGTCTCCCTTTCCACCACCTCTCCCCCCTCTCTCTCACCCTCTCTCACTTTCCACCACCTCTCTTCCCCCTCTCTCTCCACCCTCTCTCCCTTTCCACCCTCTCTCTCACCCTTTCCACCCCCTCTCTCTCACCCTTGTCTCCCTTTCCAACACCTCTCTCCCCCTCTCTCCCAACCTCTCTCCCTTTCCACCACCTCTCTCCCCCTCTCTCTCCCCCCTCTCTCTCTTTCCACCACCTCTCTCCCTTCTCTCTCATCCTCTCTCCTTTTCCACCACCTCTCCCACCTCTCTCTCACCCTCTCTCCCTTTCCACCACCTCTCCCCCCTCTCTCTCTCACACCTCTCTCCCTTTCCACCACCTCTCTCCCCCCTCTCTCTCCCCCTCTCTCCCTTTCCACCACCTCTCTCCCCCCTCTCTCCCTTTCCACCAACTCTCTCCCCTCTCTCCCACCCTCTCTCCCTTTCCACCACCTCTCTCACCCCTCTCTCTCATCCTCTCTCCTTTTCCACCACCTCTCCCCCCTCTCTCTCACCCTCTCTCCCTTTCCACCACCTCTCCCCCCTCTCCCCCACCCTCTCTCCCTTTCCACCACCTCTCTCCCCACTGCCAAACCACTGATCAGAAAATTGGGAAACTCACACTGAGACCATCCCCATGTGTCCCTACTCTGCTATGCTCTACACTCTGAAGCATACAGGCCTGTGTGTGTGTGTGTGTGTGTGTGTGTGTGTGTGTGTGTGTGTGTGTGTGTGTGTGTGTGTGTGTGTGTGTGTGTGTGTGTGTGTGTGTGTGTGTGTGTGTGTGTGTGTGTGTGTGTGTGTGTGTGTGTGTGTGTGTGTGTGTGTGTGTGTGTGTGTGTACTTACTAGTGCAGGGCATGGATGCAGGGTCAGTCTCAGAGCGGAAGTAGCTCTTGTCGCAGGCACAGGATGTAGATCCCTCTCTGACAGAGTAGCTGTGGAGAGGACACTTGGAGCAGGCACCGTCTGTGGCCAGGGCACGGTAGTAGCCAATCTTACAGGCTGTAAGAACATAGATAGCGAGAGAGAAACGGTCAGTCGGCATTGTACATAGAGAAACACACACTCTCAGATAGTACTGTGGAATGTTGCTTTCAGTCGATCATATCTACTTAACACCTCTCACTCTCTCTCTCTCTCCGTCTTTCTATTTCTCTTGTTGGGCGATTCAACAAGCTGACTGGGCTTTCCATCTTCTATTCAGTTTCTCCAGCTCTACCCATATGTCATCATTTTCCTCCTCTGAAAGCCAGACATTTCACCAATGCCCTATGGCTGGCTATCATCAGACTAATAGAGAAGAGAGAAGTTACCACACAAGAGTTACACAAATATCACATAACCACCCCTCCTCCCTCTCTAGAATTAAACTATGCTTTATTGGCTGGGCTGTGAGGTGCATTGTAACCAAAGCCATGGGCATTCCAACATAATTAACAAACAAATGTCACCCCATTTGGCCCAGTGTCTCCTCTGAGCCAGGTTCTCAACACATGCCTACACTACACTACACTACACTACACTTCACTACACTACACATGCCTCAAATTGTAACCTAGGTGACACTTTTCCGACTCGGGCGACGGCGCTAGCCTATCCTCTTGATTGACAGCTTGATTTGAGGGCACGGCTTTCAAGGAGTTCCTCTCTACTGTACCGTTTACATAATAGCTGAGAAGTCTAGAGGGTTGTATTTCACCCAAGAGCACTGGATCAGAAGAGTAGGACAAAAGAGGGATGCTGTGAGAGGTGTGGTTCAGACAGCCAGGACACCGATTGGGCCAAATAGCCTGTCAATCACTGAGACGGCTGGATACTTGGCAGGACCAGCGAAAGGCATTGAGCCCTGGGGCCGGAGGGCTGGTGGTTTAGGAGAGGGGGAGGTGTGTGTGTGTGTGTGTGTGTGTGTGTGTGTGGGCAGAGAGGGATCGTTCTCCCGGTAGAATAAAAGTATGTAATCATCTGAGTGTTTTATACAAGGCTGGGTTTATCCATCAGTCGCACAAAGTCCCAAAAAGGTATTCATCATTGTGAATCCACATTCATAAATCCATGAATAAAATACGACGTGCAATACACGTACACTTTGAATAGTGATCTAAACAAAGTTGCTCATGCATCTACCACACTAACCTAAACTCATGCCTTTCCACGCACACCACACCACACACAAGAGGAATTCCACCCTAAAGAAAATACACATTCCACTGCCATCCAAAGAAAACACACACACACACAAGGATGTTCACAAACACCAAAAAGTGAGTGAAATTCTTTACCCTGAGGCACAATAATGAAATCGGGCTCCTTTCCCTGTGTGTCTTTCTCTCCCTCCCCCGTTAGCGTTAGCTAGCCACAGGATTAGCGTAGCCTCTGGTAGCCTCCAGCTCAGCCCGGCCCGGCCCAGCTCAGCCCGGCTTGCTGCTACCTGCTGAGTCTTTATCTCCTCAACCCCTCCTAGTCAATCAGCCCCAATCCTTGCCGCTTCACCAGGCAGCGCTCAGCGCTACGGTCCTCTTTGATTCACGCCGGCAGGGGTTAGAGGACAGGAGAGCCTTTAGTCTTCTTCTCACAGTAGAAGACAGAGTAGAGGATTAAAACGGAAGGTGCTTTGTGTTATCTCTCTATCTGTTAAGGATCTTTGACAATCTTTAACACCCAAATGTGTCACAGAGGCACGACAGGAACGGGTACTGTGATGAAGGGTTGTGACCGTTTTGAGGGTTTTAAGAGAAACGTCAGGTTTACGAGGAGGTTTTGTCAATGTGCTATGACCAGGAAGCTGACCAAGGGAGGCGGGGGGAGGTCCAGCTGGTTTAGACTGATCACCCCTCACTGAACGCTGGGGGGAGAGTTAATTGAGGTCCATGCTTCTGGGTCTTAGAGCCATGGCCTCTGTGAAATGAGAAAGAGAGGTTGAGAGTGGTGTGAGGAGAGATCCAGCTCACACTGTGTACGGCTGATGAGTTTATTACTCTGTGATTATCAATCTGTCCTGAGGTGACCTCCACTACCAAATAGCCCCAGCCTTATTCTTCAGCAGAATTATTTGCAAACCCTCAAAATCCCCCTTCGCCATAGAGATGGGTTGGCATCTTAATTTGTCGTCTGAATTTTGCATCTTGGAAATAGTTTGAAAGGGGATGTCAACATAGAGAAGTATTTATAATGGTGCCTTGCCCTGCAGAAAGGGAAAAGGTACTTGGAAGAGAGGGTGAAATCCACGTTAAGCCAGGGAATTTGCTTCCCATTAGGAGTGTGTGTGTGTGTGTGTGTGTGTGTGTGTGTGTGTGTGTGTGTGTGTGTGTGTGTGTGTGTGTGTGTGTGTGTGTGTGTGTGTGTATGTGTGTGTGTGTGTGAGACAGACCACAATGCTGGGTGGTCTGGAAGACTGGGGCTTTACTAAGGAATCTTCCTCAAGCCTGCATGGATTTATCACCGCACAGACCGGCCTTGACCAACACACACACACACACAGAAATTCATATTTTTATTGAGTCTAGCTAAGGAACCCTCATTATATCGTCTGATTCTCCTTTAGCATTCACAAATCCTTCCCTCTGTAATCGTCTTTCTATCTCTCCATTTCCTTTTTATTTTCCTCATGTCCCTATTCCTCTCTCTCTCTCTCTCTTCCCCTCTCTCCCTCCCTCTTTCTCTCCTCCAACTCCTTCTCGTTCTCCCCATGCCTCCTTTCAGAGCAGTAGAGTTTGTCAGGTGCCAGATCCTGGTGCTGGGAGATCAAAGGCAGACAAAGGGACTGGTGACTTACTGTTCTATTCTGGAATGGCTCAAAATGGAATCCCTTATAGACTGGGACATTCCTCCCTTCGTCCCTCTCGCTTCTTTCACTCATTCAACCCTCCTCTATTGCTTTAGTCTTTTCTTTGTCACCCCTCTCTCCTCTCTCTGTGTTGTCTGTAAGCTGAAGCATATTTGGGGGTGTGGGATAAGGAGAGGGGGTTTGTAGGAGTTAATGAGTCATTTTGTCGGGGTGGAGGGGATTCTGTTGGTGAATTGGGCTCACTGTGTGAGACGATGAGAAAGGGGAAAACATCTGCTCAAAACAAAACGTCCAACGCGCCCATCTGCAAAAACCACACAAAAGGACAACTAACTACCTACACACCCACCGACTAAAAACTCAATGTTCACCACACAATGACAACTACCTACACATTAGTCTTCGAATAGCCCACAACATCCTCCACAGAAGCCGACTGAAACACACCAACCCCACACATCCAGCTACTAAAATTTCACTAAGTGACCCGCACGCAAACTATGGCAGATTCCCAATCACCAGGCGACACAACAAAGCTTCCTATACACTTGATACATAAAGCATGAGAGAAAGAATGAAAGAACCCCTTGAATAGCCAGCCAAAACCCAAGAATGCAGCACACAACACACACATAAACTGGGCT
Organism: Oncorhynchus clarkii lewisi; assembly: GCF_045791955.1. Taxonomy (NCBI): domain Eukaryota; kingdom Metazoa; phylum Chordata; class Actinopteri; order Salmoniformes; family Salmonidae; genus Oncorhynchus; species Oncorhynchus clarkii. The sequence goes on along the minus strand of NC_092173.1, from coordinate 28,916,931 downwards.
TGCCCAGACAGAACAATTGATTCCTTTAAACCAAAAAAATAATAAAGTTCAAACTACATCGTTTCCCCCTTTCATCAAAACGCTTTGTTTGCTTTTGGTGTTGAAATTCAGTGGCTCTTGTCTCAGTCATAACAGACAGTGAGTGTTTCTCTGAAGGGGACTGAGGCATTCTCATAAAGCCTTTTATTTCACAACGAAGTGATCGCTTTTCAAACCTGAGGGCAAAGAGAGACTCTCCTTCTTTCCTCTACCTTAAAGAGCCAGCATGTTATTTTCAAACTTTCTTTCTTTCTTTCAACAGCATCCCTCTCCTTTTGTTCTCCTCAGTCTCTCTCTCTCTCTCTCTGTGTGTCTTTCTCTCTTGCTGTGTGTCTCTCTCTCTCGCGCGCTCTCTGCTCCAAGGAAACAGAGTCGACAGGATGCCCAGGTGGCAGCCATAAGAAACACCAAAGCATTACTAGTCCAGGAGAGTAGGGGTTTATACCCCAGCTAGCAGACAGCCTGAATAAAACAGGTTTCAAAGTAATGGACACACTCCCCCCTTCCCAAACACACACACACACACAGTGGGAGAGAAAGTGAAACCGATAAAAAACACGTACAAATCCCAAAACCTGAGCCTTTGTCATTTAGCTGGGGCTCACAAGCGCTAACCATTAGCATCTGTTATTAAAACAGCAGGAGAGTGGAACAGGTTAAGTCATTAATTCAGTCTGTGGGGTTATTAATTACCCCCGGCCCTGATGGTGACACACAGCCACACGGCCACCGAAACCTATCATTGTGATGGATGAGAGACACACAGCCACCGAAACCAACCACAATGATTGATGATAGACACTCGCCACGTGTCTTAATCCTGACCTGTATGGTGGGAAAAGGAGCTATCAGGGCTAACAATGCAAATATCAAGGTTGATATTCAAATGAGTTAAGGTCCAACCATACACAAAAATCCTAACAACAATAAAGGTTAGCCACGCTAACCATTGTTATGAGAGCTAACGTAGGTAATATATAAAGCTGATGCCAGACCAGTGCTGCTCGATTGCCTGTCTATCTGTCTGGGTCTGTCTGAGGGAGATGATTTCCAACAGAAGCTATCCATCACCCAGGAGCCACCCAAGAAGCTGCTCTAATTAAAATGTCTCTGCCTGACACCACTATGAACACATGTCGAAACCTGAGGCCAACACACCAAAAGGGGAACCTGAGATAAAAATGAAGTATAGTTGACTTTAAACAGAAATTGCTTGCATTAAAATTGTACAAATGCTTAAACAAGCAGCATGTAATATTTTAGACCACTACCAGACTCCAAATGTAACTATTTAAGTACATAGGACAGATCATTTTAAAAGCTAATTACTGTTTTCATCCATGTTGCCAACGCGGTGCAAGCATCATGATGCCTACTATTGTTATTATTTAGATTGCATAACTGTAATATTGAAATATTGTTCTCAGACTTCCTGCAGGCCCAGGTCTCTGCGTTCTTTATGACACGTAGGCGCCACTTCCCCCCTCTCCACCACGACCACTCCACCCTGTTCTATCTTTGTTGGGCCACAGAGTACAGGAGCCTGTTAGCACAATGGCAATATCAGAGAAATCCACTATATAACACCCAGAACACTCAGTGGACAAGTCCACCCGTCAAGAATGGACACAGGGTGTGGAAGGGGACTTCTGGGAAAGAGAGACAGAGAGAGAGAGAGAGAGAGAGAGAGAGAGAGAGAGAGAGAGAGAGAGAGAGAGAGAGAGAGAGAGAGAACAGTGAAAGATTGAGACAAAGTGAGGCAGAGAGAAAGAAAGAGATATTGGGCAAGACAGAGACAGAGAGAGACAAATAAAGACAGAGGGAGAGAAACAGGGAGGCGGGAAAGAGACAGAAAGAGGGTGAGAGAGAAAGAGACAGAAAGAGGGTGAGAGAGAAAGAGACAGAAAGAGGGTGAGAGAGAAAGAGACAGAAAGAGGTTGAGAGAGAAAGAGACAGAAAGAGGGTGAGAGAGAAAGAGACAGAAAGAGGGTGAGAGAGAAAGAGACAGAAAGAGACAGAAAGAGGGTGAGAGAGAAAGAGACAGAAAGAGGGTGAGAGAGAAAGAGACAGAAAGAGGGTGAGAGAGAAAGAGACAGAAAGAGGGTGAGAGAGAAAGAGTGGCAGGGGGTTTAAACAGATCCACCTTTGTATGTGGGAAACACTGCTTAACTTGGCCCTATTGGGTGGAGGGGTGCTCAGATTCCACTCTTGTGCCCATGCCAGGTTCTGAGGGTGGCACCACCTAAACCGGGCACAGCGCCAGAACACTATGGACCTTTTGAGAACAAGGATTCACACGGCAGGTGGGTAATGAATAACAATGCCTACACACACCCCAACACACACATTCATACCACACCCCAACACACTCTTGCATATTGTATATACACAACTGCATGTACACTCAAGCACACTAAAGTCTCTCATACACATGTATACTGCACATACATGCTGTTTTAAAATATTCCATGCACAAAAACACACAGCAGGCTTTGAGGGATCATTCTAGCAGGGGACAGTGATGCATCAGGAATCTGTAGAAGGTAAACAAACTGAGTCAGGCTGTTGTCTATGCTACATTCCCCACAGTCCTCAAGGGGGAAAGGCTCAACAAGGCTAAGGTGGTGGTGAGGTGGTAAGAGGGGAGTATCTGGCATGCTTTCCAGACATTGTTTACAATGAAAGAGTTGCATTTTTATTCAATTATAGTTAGAAATAACAGTGTGGAGGGGGGAGAAGTAACAGTGTGGAGGGGGGAGAAGTAACAGTGTGGAGGGGGGAGAAGTAACAGTGTGGAGGGGGGATATGTAACAGAGTGGAGGGGGGAGAAATAACAGTATGGAGTGGGGGGGATAAATAACAGTGTGGGGGGAATAACAGTGTGGAGGGGGGTAAATAACAGTGTGGGGGGGATGAAATAACAGTATGGGGGGAATAACAGTGTGGGGGGAATAACAGTGTGGGGGGGGTAAATAACAGTATGGGGGGAATAACAGTGTGGGGGGAATAACAGTGTGGAGGGGGGGTATGCTAATATTGCTGTGCTAAGGGACATTCACGCCACACCCAGATCAAAAATTGGCTGGTTTGGTTACTATCCTGTACTGTATAATGAACAAGAATGGGACAGGAAGGGGAGGATGTAAAAGGAGGAAAACAACACACGCAAACACACACACACACACACACACACACACACACACACACACACACACACACACACACACACACACACACACACAAGGCTATAAGAATAGGGAAGCGACATGGAAACTGTTTCTATAAATAAGGTAAGCAAAGGTCAGTGTTTCTTCAAGCACATTATAAATCACCTATGTACATGATCTAGTCACACACACACACACACGCACACACACCACCAAATGTGCGCAGATACTCACATACAGACTCATACATACACACTGTCCCCCTCTCCCCTTACCTTTCCTTGGCCTCTATTTCTTACATCACTCAGAGAAAATGACAATTTTCGTGGTATTGCTTTGTGCACTGACTTTACTGAACTCTGGAGAAAACGAACATTGTCGCTGGGTGAGTACATCTGACAATGTGCTCTCCCATCCATTAGACATTTTGTCTGCGCGAACTCGCTCTTCTTAACTCCGTCCACTTGTCCACTCGTCCAAGTGCCGATGCATTTGTGGCATGATGTGACCAGTACAAACTTGTGTCACATGAAATTCCAAAGATCTGGAAATCAGCCAATTGAAATACTGACAAAATTAAACTAATGGTATTTTCTAAAGCAAGAAATAGATCTCTGAACCTTTCACCTATTAGTACCTGTCAGGGCAATGAGATTGAGAAGTTAACCTCATTGAAATATCTACGAATTTCAATTGATGACGGCCTCTCTTGCATATTCAACAACCATTAAAAAAAATTATGCTGAAGTTGGGATTTTATTTTAGAAATAAGGCCTGTTTTTGTTTTGAAGCCAGCTAGTATCAGCTACATTTATGCCTTTACTAGACTATGGGGATATTTTATATATGAATGCTTCTGCTCAGTGTTTGAGATCAATTGACAGCTTTTACCATGGTGCATTGAGACTTATTTTAAACTGCAAACCCTTACGCACCACTGCACTCTATATACCAGGGTTGGCTGCCCTTATCTAGTCAATCATAGGCTCTGGTATACTTTTATTTGCAAAGCTATTTTCAGTTAACTACCTTTTTATTTGGGCATTTTTATTGTTCAGAAATGTGGTGGGTACTCTCTTCGTTCGCAGGACTTTATCCTGCTAACTGTTCCAAATGTCTGAACTGAATTTGGTAAAAGGGCTTTTATGTACTCTGCGCCATCGGCTTGGAATGCCTTACAAAATACTTTTAAACTGGAAGAACTTGGTGTTTTTAAATCACTGTTGAAGGATTTTGAGACTGATTCCCTGTCCGGTCAATGTTTTTAATTAGCTGTTTTATGATTTTGTTATACTCTTGTGAATTCTATGGATTTTACTAGTTTACTTTTCATGTTGTCTGTCTGTAATTGTGTAATGACTTGGTGCTGCCTACCTTGGCCAGGACACTCTTGAAAAACTCACTCTCAATGAGCCCTTCCTGGTTAAATAAAGGTTAAATAAATAAAAACACCAGTCTCAACAGCGAAGAGGCGACTCTGGGATACTAGCCTTCTAGGCAGAGTTGCAAAGAAAGCCATATCTCAGACTGGCCAATAAAAAGAAAAGATTAAGATGGGCAAAATAACATTGACACTGGACAGAGGAACTCAGCCTAGAAGGCCAGCATCCCGGAGTCGCCTCTTCACTGTTGATGTTGAGACAGGTGTTTTGCGTGTACCATTTAATTAAGCTGCCAGTTGAGGACTTGTGAGGCGTCTGTTTTCAAACTAGACACTCTAAAGTGTCCTCTTGCTCAGTTGTGCACCGGGGCCTCCCACTCCTCTTTCTATTCTGGTTCGAGCCCGTTTTGTGCTGTTCTGTGAAGGTTGCGTTGTACAAGATCTTCAGTTTCTTGGCAATTTCTCTCATGGAATAGCCTTCATTTCTCAGAACAAGAATAGACTGACAAGTTTCAGAAGAAAGTTCTTTGTTTCTGGCCATTTTGAGCCTGTAATCGAACCCACAAACGCTGATGCTACAGATACTCAACTAGTCTAAAGAAGGCCAGTTTTATTGCTTCTTTAATCAGAACAACAGTTTTCAGCTGTGCTAAAATGATAAACTTGAATTAGCTAACACAATATGTAATTGAAACACTGGAGTGATGGTTGCTGATAATGGGCCTCTGTACGCCTTTGTAGATATTCCATTATAAATCAGCCGTTTACAGCTACAATAGTCATTTACAACATTAACAAAGTCTACACTGTATTTCTGTTCAATTTGATGTTATTTTAATGGACAAAATATTGCTTTTCTTTCAAAAACAAGGACATTTCTAAGTGACCCCAAACTTTTGAACAGTAGTGTACGAGCTCTGTGTGTGTGTGTGTGTGTGTGTGTGTGTGTGTGTGTGTGTTTAACTACCAGAAGTCCCCACAAGAATAGTAAACAAACATTTTGTTAGTCCCCACAAGGTCAAATGCTATTTCTAGGAGGTTTAGGGTTAAGGTTAGAATTAGTGTTAGGGTTAGGATCAGGTTTTGGATTATGAGCTACGATTAGTTTTATGGTCAAGGCTAGGTTTTAGGATTAAGGTTAGGGTTAGGGTTAGGGTACGGGTTAGGAGTTAGGGATAACAGGATTTTGAATGGGGCTGAATTGTGTGTCCCCACAAGGTTAGTTGTACAAGACTGCGTGTGTGTGTGTGCTTGCTCTATGTTTGTGTGTGCTCTGTGTGTGACTACTGAGTCTATTCCCTATGCGTGTCTGTCTGGCCTGTGTGTATGCATACAGCTTTGCAGGGTCACTAATTCTCCAAACATCCCATCCCAGAATCACATGGTGTCCAACACTGCTGTCACTCTGCTAACCCCTGACCTCTCGTCATGTCTCTTAGACCTGTTGCTGCTCCCACTGACCTTCCCTACCCCTGCCTGTCCCTGAGAAGCGGCCCATTCCTGATCCAGAAATGAGGCAATGTGTTGACATGGAAACAATAACCATGGAAGCTAAAAATACTGTCAGCTGCTGTTGTCATGGGAACAACCCCATCATTAACCACTGGTTTGCCCCCTGGCTGGTTGAACCTGGTGGTGAGGCAGGTAAAGGAAGGCTCAGGAGGATGGGTAACCTGATATGTAAGTTAATGGCATGCGGTTAGGGCAGGTTACAGTGTTAATGTGCAGTGTTTACACTACACCTTTGATGTGCAGACAGACACGTCTACAGAGCGATGACAGTGACACCCCAAACATTAACAAAAGGCAGATTGACTTAAAATGTAATGGCTTTGAAGTTTCAAAATGGGCATTACCAGAACTGAACATGTTGAGTTTCTCTCCATCTCCATCTGTCTTGTTGCTCTTTCTCACTAAACTGCCATACTCTCACGCTCTCCATCTATTCTCTCTGTCTCTCCCGCTATTCTCTCTGTCTATTAATCTATTCTCTCTGTCTCTCCATCTATTATCTCTGTCTCTCCATCTATTCTCTCTGTCTCTCCGTCTATTCTCTCTGTCTCTCCCTCTATTCTCTCTGTCTCTCCATCAATTCTCTCTGTCTCTGTCTCTATTCTCTCTGTCACAACATTCTTTCTCTTCCTTTATCCCTCCCTCCTTAGGGCAGGCTGATCTAAGAATGGTGAACCAATGGCAGTAATATTGACTTCCTAACAGGGGTCATGACTTAACCAGGAAATGCTTGTTTAAAGACCAATCACCCTCTCTACCCATAACCAACTGCTTCACCTTTTAAATCTCAGGCCTTTTATCACAGCAGTACTACCCCCCCCCCCCCCCCCCTCTCTCTCTCTCTCTCTCACGCACTCTCTCTCGCTCTCTCTCTCTCTCCCTGTCTTCTTCTCTCCCATTCCTCCCTGGCGAGTGGCATCAAGGGATATTTCTCCTGCAGTATTTGACAGTGTTGTGGATCAAGCAGGATTCAAGTTTATAATCGGGGCGATGTGCCCTCTACAGCAGAGAGATTTCACTGCTCCTTCGGCTACATCTCACACACACAAGCACACACAAACACGTCACATACATACCGCTATCCCCACTCTCTGAGTTCTGCTCTGACAGTCTTGACAGTGTGTGCGTGTGTTCGCGCAATTGTGTGTGTGTGTATATGTCCATATGTCCATATGTCATTGTGTTTACAGAGGTGGAAAAGGCTGGTATGCCCGTGGCACGGAGACTGTGATTAGACTCAAGATGGTGACGACATCGTTTCCTCACTTTGCGTTCTTAGGAAACTATGCAGTATTTTGTTATTTATGTATTATTTCTTACATTGTTACCCCAGGAAATCTTAAGTCTTATTACATACAGCAGGGAAGAACTATTGGATATAAGAGCAACGTCAACTTCCCAACATTACGACCAGGAATACGACTTTCCCGAAGCGGATCCTCTGTCCGGACCATCACCCAGGACAATGGATCGGATCCCAGTAGGCGACCCAAAACAACGGTGACACAGAAGTGGCAGACGGAGCGATCTTCTGGTCAGGCTCCGTAGATGAGCACATCAATCACCGCTCTTGAGTAACTACTCGCCAGTGTCCAGTCTCTTGACAACAAGGTAGACGAAATTCGAGCAAGAGAGACATCAGAGATTGTAACATTCTCTATTTCACAGAAACATGGCTCACTTGGGATACGCTGTCAGAGTCGGTACAGCCATCAGGTTTCTTCACGCATCGTGCCGATAGAAACAAACATCTCTCTGGTAAGAAGAAGGGCGGGGGTGTATCCCTTATGATTAACGACTCATGGTGTAATCATAACAACATACAGGAACTCAAGTCCTTTTGTTCACCTGCCCTAGAATTCCTTACAATCAAATGCCGACCACATTATCTACCAAGATAATTATCTTTCATTATAATCACAGATGTGTATGTCCCCCACAAGCAGACATCGCGACGGCTCTGAAAAAACTTTGATGGACTATGTAAACTGGAAACCATATATCTTGAGGCTGCATTTATTGTAGCTTGGGATTTTAATAAAGCTAATCTGAAAACAAGGCTCCCTAAATTTTATCAGCATATCGAATGCACGACTCGGGCTGGCAGCATTCTGGATCACTGCTACTCTAACTTCCGAGACGCATACAAAGCCCTCCCCCACCCTCCTTTCGGCAAATCTGACCACGACTCCATTTCGTTGCTGACACTTAAACAGGAAACGCCCCTGCTCAGGTCTGTTCCAACGCTGGTCCAACCATTCCATGCTTCAAGATTGCTTCGATCACGTGGACTGGGAAATGTTCCGGATAGCCTCAGACAACAACATTGATGTATGCGCTGACTCGAGTTTATTAGCAAGTGCATCGGTAATGTTGTACCCACTGTGACTATTAAAGCCTTCGCCAACCAGAAACCGTGGATTGATGGCAGAAACTGAAAGCGCGAAACACTGCTTTTAATCATTCCAGGCGACTGGAAACATGACCGAATACAAACAGTGTAGCTATTCCCTCCGCAAGGCAATCAAAAAAACAAAGCATCAGTATAGAGACAAATTAGAGTCGCAATTCAACGGCGCAGACACGAGGCATATGTGGCGGGGTCCACAGTCAATCACGGATTACAAAAAGAAAACCAGCTCCGTTGCGGACACCGACGTCTTGCTCCCAGACAAATTGAGCATCTTCTTTGCTCGCTTTGAGGACAATACAGTGCCACAAACACGGCCCGCTATCGGAACCTGTGGGCTCTCCTTCACAGTGGCCAACGTGAGTAAAACATTTAAACAGGTTAACCCTCGCAAGGCTGCCGGCCCAGGCGGCATCCTGAGCCGCGTCCTTAAAGCATGCACAGACCAGCTGGCTGGTATGTTTACGGAAATATTCAATCAATCCCTATCCCAGTCTGCTGTTCCCACATGCTTCAAGAGGGCCACCGTTGTTCCTGTTCCCAAGAAAGCTACAGTAACTGAGTTAAAAGACTACCGCCCCGTAGCACTCACTTCTGTCATCATGAAGTGGTTTGAGAGAGTAGTCAAGGATCATATCACCTCCACCCTACCTGATACCCTAGACCCACTCCAATTTGCTTCCGCCCCAATAGGTCCACAGACGACGCAATTGCAATCACACTGCACACTGCCCTAACCCATCTGTACAAGAGGAATACCTATGTAAGAATGCTGTTCATCGACTACAGCTCAGCATTTAACACTATAGTACCCTCCACACTTGTCATTAAGTTTGAAACCTTGGATCTCAACCCTGCCCTGTACGGTTGGGTCCTGGACTTTCTGACGGGCCGCACCCTGGTGGTGGGGGTAGGAAACAACATCTCCACCCCACTGATCCTCAACACTGAGGCAGCACAAGGGTGTGTTCTCAGCCCTCTCCTGTACTCCCTGTTCATCAATGACTGCATGGCCATGCACGCCACCAAAGTTTGCAGACGACACTACAGTGGTAAGCTTGATTACCAACAACGACGAGACGGACTACAGGGAGGAGGTGAGGGCCCTTGGAGTGCGGTGTCAGGAAAATAACCTCACACTCAACGTCAACCAAACAAAGGAGATGATAGTGGACTTCAAGAAACAGCAGAGGTAGCACACCCCATCGACATTGATGGGACAGTAGTGGAGAAAGTGGAAAGTTTACATCACGGACAAACTGAAATGGTCCACCCACACAGAAAGCGTGGTGAAGAAGGTGCAACAGCGCCTCTTCAACCTCAGGAGGCTGAAGAAATGTGTCTTGTCACTAAAAACACTCACAAACTTTTACAGACGCAAAATCGAGAGCATCCTGTCGTGCTGCATCACCGCCTGGTAAGGCAACTGCTCCACCCACAACGTAGGCTCTCCAGGGGGTGCGGCCTACACAATACATCACCGGGGGCAAACTACAACACCCAATGTCACAGGAAGGCCAAAAAGATCATCAAGGACCACAACCACCTGAGCCCCGGCCTGTTGAACCTGCTTCCATCCAGAAGGTGAGGTGCATCAAAGCTGGAACCGAGAGACTGAAAAACAGCTTCTATCTCAAAGCCATCAGACTGTTAAACAGCCATCACTAACACTGAGTGGCTGCTGCCAACATACTGACTAAAATCTCTAGCCACTTTAATAATTAAAAATTGGATGTAATAACTGTTTCATTAGTCACCTTAAACAATATAATGTTTACATACCCTACATTACCCATCTCATATGTATATACTGTATTCTATACCATCTACTGCATCTTGCCTATGCCGCACGGCCATCGCTCATCCATATATTTATATGTACATATTCTTATTCATCCCTTTACATGTGTGTGTATAAGGTAGTTGTTGTGAAATTGTTTGATTTCTTGTTAGATATTACTGTGCGGTCAGAACTAGAAGCACAAACATTTCACTGCACTCGCATTAACATCTGCTAACCATGTGTATGTGACCAATAAAATTTGATTTGATTTGATTAGATGAGGCCTTTTCTTATTAAAATGGGCATTGAGTTGAAACTCTGGCCCATCAGTAGATCAAGGCTTTTTTTCCTGGGCGCTCTTTTTGCCATAACCCGTAAGTGATTTCCACAGCGAGGCCTTTCATTCCCAGAGGAGTTCTGCTCTCAGAAACAAGACGAAGAGGGAAGAAAATAGCACCTCCTCCGCCTGGCAGGATAGAGGGAGTTTAAGATTGTAGGGAGAGAGAGAGATGTTATGAGAGAGGGAGGGAATGAGAGAGAGATGGAATAAGAAAGAGATGGAATGAGAGAGGGAGGGAGAGAGAGATGAAATGAGAGAGGTAGTGAATGAGAGAGTGAGGGAATGGTAGAGGGAGAGAATGAGAGAGGGATGAAATGAGAGAGGGGGGAATGAGAGAAGGGGGGAATGAGAGAGAGATGTAACACTTGTCAAGATGTTTGCAATCAGCCTCCATTGTGAGAAACCGGGGGAGAGTTGGCAGACAGTTGGCAGACAAAGCATCTATGTGTGGTTATGTTGGTGTTGTATTCAGCTGTGCTGCTCACGCTACAGGATTTAAAAGTTAAGAGAGAAGCCACGGTTGAGTGGGTGATCTGACCTCAATAGATATCGCAAACGTACACACAGAAGCACGTACACATTTCACAGGGATGGATCACTAACACACATGCACACACACACCTCAACATCAGTTGTAGAATGCCCTTGATATGAAGGATTTTGGGGAGATGATGAAGTGGAGGAAAAGGATGACTGCCAAACTGGAACTAAATCTCTCCCACTTAACTCCCTCTCTTTGTCTCATTCTCCTTCTCACTGCACCCTTCTTTCCCTCTCTCCTTCTCATTCCCCCTCTCTCCTTCTTGCAAAAGTACTCTTCTCCCTCAGTCAAATCAATGAAAGTGGCTACCTGTTCTTTTCAGAGTCTCACTCCCTCTCTATCACTGTCTTTCTCTCTCTTGTTCTTTCAAATTATCTGCCTGTGTCCTCTGTTGATTGGAGCCCATGGCTCTCTCTCGCCATCCGTCCGTCTGCCCCCCCCCCTCTCTCTCTCCTCCTCAGAGCCTTCTGTCTGTCCATCAACCCAGCTTTTCCAGTAGAGAATAAGAGAGAGAAAGAAAAGAAAGCGGGTGGTGAGAGAGCAAGAGTAAGAGTGTGTCCAAAAACGAGCAGGAGAGAGAAAGAGAAGGAGACATGGAGACATGGAGAGAGGGAGAGGGAAAGACAGGGG
>NC_092173.1:28877628-28900128 GCF_045791955.1 Oncorhynchus clarkii lewisi | reverse complement strand
AGGTATTGCTCACCTGAGGTAAAGTATCTTATGATAAGTTGTAGACCACACTATCTACCAAGAGAGTTTTCATCTATATTATTCATAGCTGTCTATTTACCACCACAGACTGATGCTGCCACTATAAGGCCATAAGCAAACAAGAAAATGCTCACCCAGAAGCAGCGCGCCTAGTAGCTGGGGACTTAAATGGAAGCAAATTGAAATCAGTTTTACCACATTTTTTACCAGTGTGCACATGTGCAACCAGAGGGAAAAAACTTCTAGATCACCTTTACTCCACACACAGAGATGCATACAAAGCTCTCCCCCATCCTCCATTTGGCAAATCCGACCATAATTATATCCTCCTGATTCCGGCTTGCAAGCAAAAACTAAAGCAGGAAGGACCAGTGACTCGCTCAATACAGAAGTGGTCAGATGACGCGGATGCTATGCTACAGGACTGTTTTGCAATGAACAGACTGGAATATGTTCCGGGATTCATCCAATGGCATTGAGGAGTATACCACCTCAGTCATCGGCTTCATCAATAAGTGCATCGATGATGTCGTCCCAAAGTGACCGTACGTACATATCCCAACCAGAAGCCATGGATGACAGGCAACATCCGCATCGAGCTAAAGGCTAGAGCTACCACTTTCAAGGAGCGGGACACTAATCCGGACGCCTATAAGAAATCCTGTTATGCCCTCAGACAAACCATCAAACAAGCAAAGCGTCAATACACAATTAAGATTGAATCCTACTACACCGGCTCTGACGCTCGTCGGATGTGGCAGGGCTTGAAAACTATTATGGACTACAAAGAGAAACCTAGACGCAAGCTCCCCAGTGGCGCGAGACAACTAGACGAGCTAAATGCCTTTTATGCTCGCTTCGAGGCAAGAAACACTGAAGCATGCACTAGAGCATCAGCTGTTCTGGATGACTGTGTGATCACGCTCTCAGTAGCCAATGTGAGCAAGACCTTTAAACGGTCAACGTTCACAAAGCCACTGGGCCAGACGGATTACCAGGACTTGAACTCAAAGCATGCGTGGACCAACTGGCAAGTGTCTTCACAGACATTTTCAACCTCTCCCTGACTGAGTCTGTAATACCTACATGTTTCAAGAATACCACCATAGTCCCTGTGCCCAAGGAAGCAAAGGTGACCTGCCTAAAAGATTACCGCCCCGTAGCACTCATGTCGGTAGCCACAAAGTTCTTTGAAAGGCTGGTCATGACTCACTTCAACAGCATCATCCCGGATACCTTAGACCCACTCCAATTCGCATACCGCCCCAACAGATCCACAGATTATGCAATATCAATAGCACTCCACACTGCCCTTTCCCACATGGACAAAAGGAACACAATGCTGTTCATTGACTACAGCTCAGTGTTCAACACCATAGTGCCCACGAAGCTCATCACTAAGCTAAGGACCTTGGGACTAAACACCTCCCTGCAACTGAATTCTGGACTTCCTGACGGGCCGCCGCCAGGTGGTAAAGGTAGGCAACAACTTGTCTCCCACACTGATCCCCAACACTGGGGCCCCTCATGGGTGTGTACTTAGTCCCCTCCCTTACTCCATGTTCACCCATGACTGTGTGGCCAAACACGACTCCAACACAATTAAGTTTGCTGACAACACAACAGTGGTAGGCCTGATTACCGATAACGATGAGACAGCCTATAGGGAGAAGATCAGATAATTGGCAGTGTGGTGCCAGGACAACAACCTCTCCCTCAATGTGAGCAAGACAAAGGAGCTGATCGTGGACTACAGGAAAAGGCGGGCCGAACAGGCCCCCATTAACATCAACGGGGCTGTAGTGGAGCGGGTCGAGAGTTTCAAGTTCCTTGGTGTCCACATCACCAACAATTTATCATGGTCCAAACACACCAAGACATTTGTGAAGAGGGCACAACAAAACCTTTTCGCCCTCAGGAGACTGAAAAGATTTGTCATGGGTCCCCAGATCCTCAAAACGTTCTACAGCTGCACCATCGAGAACATCCTGACTGGTTGCACCACGGCCTGGTATGGCAACTGCTCGGCATCTGACCGTAAGGCGCTATAGAGGGTAGTGCGTACGGCCCAGTACATCACTGGGGCCAAGCTTCCTGCAATCCAGGACCTATATAATAGGCGGTGTCAGAGGTAAGCCCATAAAATTGTCAGAGACTCCAGTCAAGTCATAGATAGTTTTTTCTGCTACCACACGGCAAGCGTTACCAGAGTGCTTAGTCTAAGACCAAAAGGCTTCTTAACAGCTTCTACCCCCAAGCCATTAGACTGCTGAACAATTAATCAAATGGCCCCCGGACTACTACATTGACATTTACTTTAGTTTATTTGGTAAATATTTTCTAAACTCTTCTTGAACTGCACTGTTGGTTAAGGGCTTGTAAGTAAGCATTTCACGGTAAGGTCTACTACACTTGTTGTATTCGGCGCATGTGACAAATAAAGTTTGATTTGATTAAAGCACACTGTTTTGCAATTAAGGTCTACAGTAGCCTCAACAGAACTCTGTAGGGAGGCACCGGAGTGTAGCTGGAGGCGATCTAGATTCTGTCCTACTCTGGGTATATGGACTTCAATACAAAACTTAGGAGGCTCTTGGTGCTCACTGCCTTCCACAAACAAACTTCTTAATTTCTTCTTACTTAGGTAGCAAATGCAGCTAGCTAGTTTAGCCTACTCAAACAACTGGCTCAAACAGAGGGATGCTATGTTATCTAGCATGCTATAACTATCCAACACTGGAACTCTTCCAAGTCAAGGTAAGCTTTTGGTTTTACTAATTTAATGCCCCCGTGGCCCGCTGGTGTAACTGCTAAACTGCTTACAGTGTGTACAATGTACTGCATTATTGTAGGGGATTTACTAATGCATTAGTTCTAGTAGCTATGTTGACTATGACATTATGTTAGCTAATATGGTGACAACGATGTAGGCTGTGTGTAGCAGTTATGATATGAAGGTATGAGTTGGAAAGGTTTTTTCGCCTGGTCACAGACAGCTGTTGTGTTGTGCACCGAAGTCCACAAGCGAAGGGATAAGGTGAGAGGAGGAGAGCGCGTAGATGGCAAAAGGATACAACAATTATATGAGGCTTGGAAAGTGAACAGTTTGTGTGTGATCAGGGTTGTATTCATTCTGTCGATTCTGTTGAAAAACGTTTCTTAAACGGAAGCAAACGGAATGAAATGGGGATAAACATACCTGAATTTGTCCAATAGAAACTCATGATGGGGCCTCCCGGGTGGCGCAGTGGTTAAGGGCGTTGTGCTGTGCTGCGCCAGCTGTGCCATCAGAGTCCCTGGGTTCGCGCCCAGGCTCTGTCGTAACCAGCCGCGACCGGGAGGTCCGTGGGGCGACGCACAATTGGCCTAGCGCCGTCCGGGTTAGGGAGGGATTGGTCGGTAGGGATCTCCTTGTCTCATCGCGCACCAGCAACTCCTGTGGCGGGCCGGGTGCAGTGCGCGCTAGCCAAGGTGGCCAGGTGCACGGTGTAGCCTCCGACACATTGGTGCGGCTGGCTTCCGGGTTGGATGCGCGCTGTGTTATGAAGCAGTACGGCTGGTTGGGTTGTGTATCGGAGGACGCATGACATTCAGCCTTCGTCTCTCCCGAGCCCGTACGGGAGTTGTAGCAATGAGACAAGATAGTAGCTACTACAACAATTGGATACCACGAAATTGGGGAGAAAAAAGGGGTCAAATTCAAACAAAAAAAATATTTTAAAAAATAAAAAGAAACTCACAGGGAAAATTAGAGTATCATGTAGTAGCCTAAACGTTTCAATGTTACATTGAACTGAAAACCTTACAGTTAACTAGTCCAACGCAATAACGACCTGCCTCTCTCTCGTTGCACTCCACAAGGAGACTGACTGCCTGTTACGCGAATGCAGTAAGTTGCTAGCTAGCATTAAACTTATCTTATAAAAAACAATCAATCATAATCACTAGTTTCACATGGTTGATGGTTGATGATATTACTAGATATTATCTAGCGTGTCCTGCGTTGCATATAATCTGACTGAGCATACAAGCATACAAGTATCTAAGTATTTGACTGAGCGGTGGTAGGCAGAAGCAGGCGCATAAACATTCATTCAAACAGCACTTTTGTGTGTTTTGCCAGCAGCTCTTCGTTGTGCGTCAAGCATTGCGCTGTTTATGACTTCAAGCCTATCAACTTCTTACCTGGGAATATTGAAGACTCATGTTAAAAGGAACCACCAGCTTTCATATGTTCTCATGTTCTGAGCAAGGAACTGAAACGTTAGCTTTCTTACACGGCACATATTGCACTTTTACTTTCTTCTCCAACACTTTGTTTTTGCATTATTTAAACCAAATTGAATATGTTTAATTATTTACTTGAGGCTAAATTGATTTTATTGATGTATTATATTAAGTTAAAATAAGTGTTCATTCAGTATTGTTGTAATTGTCATTATTACAAATAAATTGAAAAGAAAATTGGCCGATTAATCGGTATCGGCTTTTTTGGTCCTCCAATAATCGGTATCGGTATCAGCGTTGAAAAATCATAATCTGTCGAACCTCTAACACAAACACACAGTCACACACATCAACCCACATGAACGCAATACACAGACTAACTCACACATAAACACACACATCGATACACACACTCACACATGACCCCCCCCCCCCCAACAATGGAGTCACCCTCAACAGACGACTAGCGGGAGAGAGCGCTACCCTGCTACCCAAGCTCATAGAAACAAGGGAATGAGAGAGAAAAGAAAGGTACCCAAAAGCAAACCCCCGGTCATCCTCGGGGGGCCCTGCCTGGCCTCTTTACCCCTTGGCCCCTGTGCTCTGTGTACATCCTGGCGGCCCCCGAGCACCCAGCTGTCAGGATACTAACATCTTAATCAATCCTGGCCCACGACCTTGTCACACATACCAGCAAGATGGATGAACAACTTAGTGACCTTTGACCCTCAGCCAGCGTTCACAATCCCCTGACCCCCCCTAACCCACACACCCCCCAACCTCACTGCTCCAACAATGATGGAGGAGTCCCATTCACTCACCACTGCTGGGAACCAGAGGCCAAGGTACCCCCATAACCTTTGCACACACACACACCCTCTTTCTGACAGAGGACTTGAGACCCAACCCCCCATCTCAGCCCCTCTTTAGTGTCTTGGACCACATGATTATATTGAAGTTGAGCCCCCCACTATTCTGCCTCGTCATGCTGTGGAATATTAACCAGCTCATCAGTGCACTTGAAGGCTGACAGTGAGCTCCACCTTTTAACCCATCAAACACTGAGGTGAACCCTGGACTGACGCTCTGGTAGCCATGGAGACCCAGGCAGAACGTGAGTGTGTGTCTGAACTAACTCTGATGTGATAGTTGCCAGTGAGATTGGTATGAGAGGGAATGAAATATTGCTGACTCAAACCAGTAATGATACATAATCATTCAAAGAGATTAACTGAATTGAACAAGTGTATTTAACTACCCTCAATCTGCTCTCCTTCATCCCTCCATCTCTGCCTTCTCCTTCTTTGAAGGCAACCCAGGGGAGTGAGAAACTGGCCCCAGCTATCCACACAGCCACAGCCACCAACAGGGGAGACGGGCTCCATTCCAAAGAACATTCTTGCCACGAAATGCTACCCCCTCACCCGCAACCTTTCCCACACACACACACCATCTGTGACCATTTGTACCTCAGTGCGCCCTCCACGTCCCCCCTCAGAAGGAGCCAGCCCTAGTACCCTAAATCACCAGGCCTGTTTGTCAGGCAATTAGTTCTCTGAGATAGAGCTTAAAGGCTCCCCCGTAAATGAAGGTAGGTAGAGTGGCCCGTCCCCCATTGTAGCCACGCACCAAGAGAGAAACACACAGCAGGCCTATATATCCTTGGTAATTGTATCGACAGATTCAACATATATATGGTCTCCGCTGGCTTTTGAGTACAATTTTGTTTTCTTGCATTGCCATGTTGTTATTCATATGCTGATGGTTAATATAAGACATCCACTACGTATAGCCACTCAAACATTAAACAGAACCAAGAGGGATAATTGAGATGGAAGAGTAAAACAAACACTTGTAGCATTTTTCCCCCTCACCCTCAATGCTGTGTGTGCATGTGCATGTCTCTCTCTCTCTGTGTGTGTGTGTGTGTGTGTGTGTGTGTGTGTGTGTGTGTGTGTGTGTGTGTGTGTGTGTGTGTGTGTGTGTGTGTGTGTGTGTGTGTGTGTGTGTGTGTTTCTTTCCACCTCTCATCCACCAGCATATAATGAGGTGAATGAGCACTGGCCCTACTGAGAATCATCTGAATGGGATTGGGGCTGGTGGTGGGATGGGGAGGAGAGAGAGAGAATTGGAAACATCTGGTTGGGATTGGAGCTGGGTTGGGGAGGAGAGAGAGGGACTGGGAATCATCTTGCTGGGATTTGGGCTGGTGTTGGGGTGGGGAGGAGATAGAGAGAGTGAGAGACTGGGAATCATCTGGCTGGGATTTGGGCTGGTGTTGGGTTGGGGAGGAGATAGAGAGAGGGACTGAGAATCATCTGGCTGGGATTTGGGCTGGTGTTGGGGTGGGGAGGAGATAGAGAGAGGGACTGGGAATCATCTGGCTGGGATTTGGGCTGGTGTTGGGGTGGCGAGGAGAGAGAGGGACTGGGAGAGACTGGGAATCATCTGGCTGGGATTGGGGCTGGTGTTGGAATGTGGAGGAGATAGAGAGAGACAGACTGGGAATCATCTGGCTAGGGTTGGGGCTGGTGGTGGGATGTGGGATGTGGAGGAGATAGAGAGAGACAGACTGGGAATCATCTGGCTGGGGTTTGGGCTGGTGGTGGGATGTGGAGGAGATTGAGAGCGACAGACTGGGAATCATCTGGCTGGGATTGGGTCTGGTGTTGGGGCTAGGAGGAGAGAGACAGACTGGCAGCTACTGGTATATATTAAGACTGATCTCTTCTGAGCAATTTAGCCACCAGAGACACACGGCAGACAGGCAGGCCTGTTCCCCTGGTCGAACTAACACATCCCAATAGAAGGCCTGTTCTCCTGGCCTAACTAAAACATCCCAATGGCCTGGATAATTGCGGAATTTACAATCATCACTGCTTCTATTACCCAGCCTGATACCATGTAGGATAGACGCAGGGAGGGGTGGAGGAGAGAGAGACAACAAGCAACAGAGAGAGAGGTTGGTGAATAGAGGAGAGGGGGCAAGAGGGAGAGAGTGAGAGACAAAGAGGGCGGGATACATGGAGGGAGTGAGACAAAGAGACCTACAGAGAGAGAGGAGGGAGATATGATAAAGAAGCAGGCTTCTGTATGGAGATAGAGATGGAAGGTGAATGAAGAGAGAAAGATAGAGACAAGTATAAATAACCTTGCAGAACAGCTGCTGCCAGCGACTAAAGGAATATATATATCTGAGGCAGACGGAAGATTTCTCTCCTTAACTTACCCTGGCATTTAGCGTTCCTCTCCTCGAATCCCGGGTTACACAGGCAGTTCCCGATGGGCACCAGCCACTCTCCGTCCGCCCCGCAGTACATTTTGGGAACGTCACGCTCCTCAGAATTATGCACGCAGGATCCTCGGACTTCCACCAGTGAGGAGGTGTCGGCCCCGGTGATGGTGTCAGGGAACTGGGCCAGGTTCCTCACAGCCATGGGACACTTCTTATAAAACACCCTGACAGACACCAGGGCGATGCAGGCTCCCACGTCCTGGAAGGCCAGGTAGAAACCCTTCCGGGTCAAGGCTCCGACGTCCCTGACCTCCGTGTTCAGCTTCATGATGCGGTCTCCGATGTCCACCTGGGTGAAGCTCTCGTCGGCTGCCACCGTGTCAATCTTGCCAAACTGGTTCTCTCGGATGTAGCGCTCCTTGTCGTTGTTGGACTCATAGTAGTAGAGGTTGAAGGTCTCCTTGCAGGTTCCCATGACACCAGGGAGGCTGTTACAGTCGCGCAGGGTGAACTTGATCTCGATGTAGACACGCTGGGCTCCACCTCGGAGGATCCAGTCCGTTCTAAGCCAGTTGTTCTGGTTGGGTTCCATCACGTTACACACCTGGTACGTCCTGATGGGAATGTTCTTCTCATCCATGATGCTCACCTCCTCCCACTGAGGACACAAACACAGAGACAATGTTAGGAAAACTTCTGACAAACATTATATCAACATTAGAAAATTCTGGAAAATGGTTGGCCACATAAAAACATTGACTTGCATTGAGAAAGAGCATTGAGAAAGACCATAGCAAAATGGTGACTCAATATATGTGTCCCACTAGGCCAATTATTTAATGGCCAAGCTTGTCAATTCAAGAATAATAAATGCATGACAAGGCCTAATATAAATAGTAAGGCCTTTAATAATGAAACTACTACTGGTACAGGCAGAAATAAGTACAAATAGTCCTACTGTACTGTATTCAATCCCGACTAGTAAGTTTTATCTCCACATAAAAGGAAACCAACCAAATCCTTGGGGAACATGCACCATTCATTATTACTATAATGTCAAATTTAATGTCTCAATGTAAATCCCCATAACTCCATGATCAATTTAAAGGTCACGAAATGGAGAGAAATACAGAAAGAGAGCAAAGAGAAAGGAAAGGGGGTATTGAAACAATCTTATGTATGAGCTAATGGATAGGCCCCAAGTCTGTAATGGCTTATAGTGATTAGAAAAGAAACCCAAGTGACTTGAACAGAAACCCAATAGAAAAAGTGTGTCTGTGTTCTTTCTGTAGGTATACAAATTATTTTGGAGAGGGATAGGGTTTTGACAGCACACATATGGATCGGGTGTATGGATTACGTTATTGATGACTGGCTGGTTTATTATTATAGGAGCAATGTTTGTTTTACTTATGATAAAGAGCCTAGGGTATATGGCGTTTTGAAAGGCATTGGGGGCATTATGGCATGCTCATAAAGATCCAATGCAGAAGTTGTTATCTCAATATCGAATCCTTTCTGGGTAACAATTAAGGACCTTACTGTGATTGCTTTCAATTATAATGGTCAAAAAAATAAACAAAATAGCTTCTCAGCAAAGAGTAAAGAATTTTGCTAGGACTGTCTGGGAGTGGTCTGAGTGGGGAGGGGAAAACTGAGAACTAGCTTTTTATTGGCAGAGAGGTTTGGAAATCTCTTTCTTATTGGTTTATTAGCTAATTTACCACCTGGTGATGTCAACAGACAGGCTGAAACTCTATCCCACCAAAACAGGCTGTAATTTCAGGCAGTCTTTTCAAACAGTTCTTGCACTAAAAGGGCATCATCATAATTTTCACAATTTCACATTATTATCTGACCTTATTGTGTGGAAATATACATAAACACAGGTAAATCACGTTTTTCACTTCACTGGGCCTTTACATGTTTCATAATGAGGTTAAAAAAGGGTTTTCTAATTTATTGCATTTAAAAACAAAAGCAGATAAACCAGCCTTCTGCTTGTATCTGGTTAGGACTATATAGTATGCAGAGAAAGGAGCCCAAATAGAGCTATTACTACGGGGAAGGGTGTATCCTGCGCTTTATTTGATTCAACGTGTTATCATAAATAATCTCGTTCAGAGCACTATTCCTTTGAGTAGGGGAGATAACTCTAAACATGGGTGAGACTCCGTAACCCCCGCTGCTCTATTCCACTGCTCTCTTCTCTCTGCTTGGCCCTTTATCGTGGAAATCAACCGGTGTGGCAGATAAGGCCGCACCTTTCCCGATAGCGGAGGAGAGAGAGAATGTGGGCAATTGGTTGTAATGAGAGGGTGAATGTAGGCCAGTCGGCGCTGCCAGCAAGCACCCTGTCAATCACTCCGCCACGGAGGAAACGGTTGAAGGAGGAACAGAGAGCAACTAAC
Source organism: Oncorhynchus clarkii lewisi (assembly GCF_045791955.1). Classification (NCBI taxonomy): domain Eukaryota; kingdom Metazoa; phylum Chordata; class Actinopteri; order Salmoniformes; family Salmonidae; genus Oncorhynchus; species Oncorhynchus clarkii. Next base: position 28,890,234 of record NC_092173.1, on the reverse strand, counting down.
AGCAGCACACACGAACCAAGTTCATTGAACAACAACTCAACCCCATGGTGAATAAAACAAGAGTTGGAGAGGCGGAGCTGCAACAAAAGATCAACGTTTCTGTTATGGGTCTATAGCATACGATAAACAGTACCATTAAAATATAATGGATATGCCAGAAGATGTCTGAAAAGACAGAAGAACGTCATTGCTCTTGGATAGCATATGTTGCTCTACTTTGGGACACCTTGTTGGTTTAGTCTATAAATACGACTAAAACTATAAGATGGTCCCATGCAATTAATCAGACGCCAGTGCTGCTGCTGCTTCTGCTCGGGGAACAACTGACAGGGGAGTGTGCCAGACAGGACCCAGCCGCGCGCACCCCGGGCCCCTTCACCGCCATTCCCGAAACAGTCGCACTCTGTACATGATCAGCGCAACTATATATATCCCAATTAGACCACGGGATCACGCATTTAGTCCGATCACATTCCCTATCGCTTTATGGCCCAATCCAATCATACAGCGAGGACTGAAACCCGCTGCCCTTTCCCTTCATTCATCCATTCCAGAGGGCCCTTTCTGTGCTGCCAAGTTCCTCTCCCCCGCGCCTCAATGGGGGAAAAGGATATAAAGTTTCTCCACAAAGACCGATTCAATCCGCGGTCTATTCAGGAAACCCGACGCCTGCTACAGTATCGGACTAGAATCTGACCATTACTGCAAGTAGAGAGAGAGGAGGGAGGGGGCCGGTAGGCTATAGAGGACATCATCTCTCCATTTTGAATCAACGGGGGACTCGCGTCCTAACGAGGGGCACTTACCCCTCCTTCTGTTGGGTTGGCGACCCAGCCCAACTCCCCCGCTACGGATCTGGAGTCCAGTAACGTCACTGAAAAACATAGAAAGAGAAGTGAGCAGTTATAGGCTGTTCATAACACGGATGATGTGTAATCTGGTCTACAGTGCTAATATACCGTTTGGAAAAGCCACGGTGCTGTTATGTTACCATAGTTGGATAGTTATGCAGTTTGATCGAGGAAAACAATTCTGCACAATCTGCTCAACGAAAAAACTGTCAGAAATAGGCTAATGATCGATGTGTAAGGACCTATCTATGGGCCCATGTCCACGCATATAACTCCATAAAATATGTAATATGTTTGAATTACTCAAATGCGTAATGTTGATATTTTTTCAGGGGGATTTGTGATTAAAAACATAAAGGGACCCCATTGATATTTGTATAAAGAACCATGGGTATTGTCATTGTAACCCAGTGAGTGAAACTGGATGTTTGGTTAAGAAATAGGCCCAGATATTGGAGACTCCGTTTGTCTGTTTTAACTCCTGAGGTTCGATGATGATCAATCGAAGTCAATTAGAGGAGCACGGACTTCTAAATTAATTTTCTTCAGTGAGAAATCAAAATTAATCCGTGATGAGATTTATCAAGTCTCTTATATTTCTTACTGCAATCTTCTCAGTGCGCAGTGACGAAAATCTCAATTGTAAACGATTACATGTTTACTTAATTTAATTTTAGAAAGTGGATTTAATTTTATATGTTAACATTTATCTGAAATTACTTGGTTTAGGTAATTATTTGCGTACTGTTTTGAAGTTAATGCATTTGACATAGAAAATGCACCAGAGCCACTTGATAATTGAGTGGGGATTATTGTACAGAACTGCGACTGCAATACATGGTTATGAACTAAAATAACATGGCTCATTTTGGAAGGGGGGGGGGGGGTTGCACCACCGTCCTGCACAAAACCAGACACAGACGCCCTCCAAAGCAATAATGATTGCTACATAAAATCGAGTCTTTGTAGCCTATATGGCTCAAGAAAAGAAAAACAATTGTTGAAGAAGGTGACTGTTGCTTAATTAACAGAAACTCTGAAGTAGACTTCCCAGAACTCCACTCGGACCCTGCTAGAGCCCCATATAGACTTCATACGCTCCGGCTTTCTGCCAAGCGCTTTCAACAATTTGGGTACCAAAAGGACCAAGTAGCCTACGACACAAAACGTTCGATGGGTTTGACGCATATGGAAATCCAATGTCAGAGAATAATGGCACATGTTGTTGAGCAAAAGAATTGTGTTGCCCCTTTATTTGAGTGCTGCAGGTTCTTGCACGAGTCCAGAATAGCTACGGGACAACGGGCTCGTGGTCCGGCTCACACACGAAGTGGACGGAGTATAAACTAACGGAGAAGAAGTCCAAGACGGGGCTCCGCTGTTATTCCAAGTCTTACCTTCATTTGGAGGATAAATCCGTGCCGAAGAAACTAACATAGAAATCCCAAGCAGCACAAAGGTCGCCGTAAACAAAATCCCAGCCATGAGTGCCATTTGTCGTTCGCCTTTTTTCTCGTCGTTCGTTCCGCTCCTCGCAGGTCTTGCTCACTCTCTCTCCCTGTGGAATATGCGTTTGAAGCAGGGATAGAGCGATGCTCCGAAAACAGCCGGGAGGCGGGTCTGAGCGCTCTGACGCGGCAGTCATTCCAAATAGGAAACGCAGTGGACGGGCAAACGGCCAAATAATCATTAACTGTCCCCCTACCCCTCAGCCATGAGTGGACACTGGGCCAAATGGGACTGTGTAAAGGGCCAGTTGTTACTGTAATATTTAGTGCATTTCTTTCATGCGGACACCACTCCTTTTCTTGTTAAAGACAACCAATAAACTTCCAAGATAAAGTCGTTACATTGTTATTAATAATAAAGATGAAATTCCCAGTAACGTTTCAACATTGGTATCCCTAATTAAGTCTAGGCTATAGCACGTGTCTCAAAAGTGCTTTGCTCAAATAATCGTAAAAATCTTAATTATTTCTTCGGACTAGTCGTTGTCATGTGTAGGCAGATATTTGTCATTTTTCTCATAACGTGAGTTAAACCGCCTTACTCGTCATTGTACCGCGTTGTGATCCCCATATGAAAGTTGTCTCCAGTGATGTGCAGCGCTGTCCAAGATGAAACACTTTAGACCATGGTCGCCACCTAGCGGATACAATCACAGATAGTCTGTATATGTTGGATTACGGAACAAGTAAGAGCATGACACAATTACATAACACGAAATTCCACTTTGGGAAATTGATCATAACAATTATGTGATGAATGATGGCCACGAATCCCGTGTTATTGATTATAGTCGTTATTCAAATCGAATTTTATAAAGGTTGAATTGGAATTAAGGTGTGTTGGGCTGATACATATGGGGATCCATCCTTGAGTTGTGATAACTAACATTTTACGCCTAAAGGTCTAGAAATAAATCGACAAGAGTAACCTAATGTTTTCCTTTGGGGTTTTCCTCAAACAATGAAGGCATTATTCGGTTTTGAAAAATCCTGTGTTCTCCCTTTTGGTTCAGCCTGTCTGTCTATTTCCATATTTTCTTCACCCTCCCTTCCTCCCTCACGTCCTCCTACGCAAGCTGGATCTTTCTCCATGCTCCTGCGGGATGAGCCAAGTTTTGCAGCCTCCAGGCAGGCTTCAGTGAGCCGCAGAGGGCCATCTTCGTGGCATAGGTGGGAAGTTCTCGCATCACCTCACACAGTCACTAATACATACACAAGGGCCAGCAGGTTACCCATAGTTCTTCCCGATCATGACTCATTCGTTTAAAAAAATATATATATATTTCACCTTTATTTAACCAGATAGGCCAGTTGAGAACAAGTTCTCATTTACAACTGCGACCTGGCCAAGATAAAGCAAAGCAGTGCAACAAAAAACAACAACACAGAGTTACACATGGGATAAACAAAAGTACAGTCAATAACACAATAGAACAATCTATATACAATGTGTGCAAATGGAGTAAGGAGGTAAGGCAATAAATAGGCCATAGTAGCGGAGTAATTACAATTGAGCAAATTAACACTGGAGTGAATAGATAGATTTAAAGTGACACTTCAGAGTTTTTTTAAAATAATTTCAGCCAGTAGTTTTAAAGTAGTACTCAGGAGCCAAAATGGTCTTCCAGAAAATGTTGCTAAATTGTGTACTATGTCATCCATTTCGTATGATATGTTAGATCCTGCAATAAACAATTGCTTAAGATCCCACTTGGATGTGTAAACTGTAGGTTACACCTGCCTATGTGCATTTTGCCTGGGAACCAGGAAGTGGCCAGATGACACGGATGCTACAGTACAGGACTGTTTTGCTAGCACAGACTGGAATATGTTCTGGGATTCATCCAATGGCTTTGAGGTATAGACCACCTCAGTCATCGGCTTCACCAATAAGTGCATCGATGACGTCGTCCCCACAGTGACTGTACGTACATATCCCAACCAGAAGCCATGGATTATAGGCAACATCCGCATCGAACTAAAGGCTAGAGATGCCGCTTTCAAGGAGCGGGAGACTAATCCGGACGCTAATAAAAAATCCCACTATGACATTTTCAACCTCTCCCTGGCCGGGTCTGTAATACCAACATGTTTCAAGCAGACCACCATAGTCCCTGTGCCCAAGGAAGCGAAGGTGACCTGCCTAAATGATTACTCAGGTCGGTAGCCATGAAGTGCTTTGAGGCTGGTCATTGGCTCACATCAACAGCATCCTCCCGAACACCCCAGACCCACTCCAATTCACATACCGCCCCAACAGATCCACAGGTGACGCAATCTCATTCGCACTCCACACTGCCCTTTCCCACATGGACAAAAGGAAGACCTATGTGAGAATGCTGTTCATTGACTACAGCTCAACGTTCAACACCATAGTGCCCATGAAGCTCATCACTAAGCTAAGGACACTGGGACTAAACACCTCCCTCTTTAACTGGATCCTGGACTTCCTGATGGGCAGCCCCCAGGTGGTAAGAGCACGCTATCCTTAACACTGGGGCCCCTCAGGGGTGTGTACTTAGTCCCCTCCTGTATTCCCTGTTCACCCACGACTGCAACACCACCAAACACGACTCCAACACCATCATTAAGTTTGCTGACAACACAACAGCGGTAAGCCTGATCACCGACAATGATGAGACAGCCTATAGGGAGGAGGTCAGTGTGGTGCCATGACAACCTCTCCCTCAATGTGAGCAAGACAAAGGAGCTGATCATGGACTACAGGAAAAGGCGGGCCGAACAGGCCCCCATTAACATCAACGGGGCTGTAGTGGAGCGGGTCGAGAGTTTCAAGTTCCTTGGTGTCCACATCACCAACAAACGATCATGGTCCAAACATACCAAGACAGTCGTGAAGAGAGCACGACAAAACCTTTTCCCCCTCAGGAGACTGAAAAGATTTGGCATGGGTATCGAGATCCTCAAAAGGTTCTACAGCTGCACCATCGAGAGCATCCTGACCGGTTGCATCACCGCCTGGTATGGCAACTGTTCGGCATCTGACCGTAAGGTGCTACAGAGGGAAGTGCGAACGGCCCAGTGCTTCACTGGGGCCAAGCTTCCTTCCATCCAGGACCTATATAACAGGCGGTGTCAGAGGAAAGCCCATAGAATTGTCAGAGACTCCAGTCACCCAAGTTATAGACTGTTTTCTCTGCTACCGCACGGCAAGTGCACGGCAAGCGCACGGCAAGTGCACTAGAAGGCCAGCATACCCGAGTCTCCTCTTCATTGTTGATGTTGAAGCTGGTGTTTTATGGGTACCATTTAATGAAGCTGCCAGTTGAGGACTTGTGAGGCATCTGTTTCTCAAACTAGACACTCTAATGTACTTTTCCTCTTGCTCAGATGTGCACCAGGGCCTCCCACTCCTCTTTCTATTCTGGTTCGAGCTAGTTTGTGCTGTTTTGTGAAGGGAGTAGTACACAGCGTTGTACGAGATCTTCAGTTTCTTGGCAATTTCTCGCATGGAATAGCCTTCCTTTCGCTGAACAAGAATACACTGACAGGTTTCAGAAGAAAGGTCTTTGTTTCTGGCCATTTTGAGCCTGTAATCGAACCCACAAATGCTGATGCTCCAGATACTCAACTAGTCTAAAGAAGGCCAGTTTTATTGCTTCTTTAATCAGCACAACAGTTGTCAGCTGTGCTAACATAAATGCAAAATGGTTTTCTAATGATCAATTAGCCTTTTAAAATTATAAACTTGGATTAGCTAACTCAACGTGCCATTGGAACACAGGAGTGATGGTTGCTGATAATGGGCCTCTGTACGCCGATGTAGATATTCCATAAAAAATCTGCCGTTTCCAGCTACAATAGTCGTTTACAACATTAACAATGTATTTCTGATCAATTTGATGTTATTTTAATGGACAAAAAATGTGCTTTTCTTTCAAAAACATTTCTAAGTGACCACAAACTTTTGAACAGTAATGTATATTTTTTTATTTAACTAGGCAAATCAGTTAAGAACTAATTCTTATTATACAATGATGGTCTACTCCGGTCAAACCCTCCCCTTACCCAGACAATGCTCGACCAATTGTGCTCCACCAAAAGGGACTCCCGATCACGTCCAGTTGTGATACTGGGATTGAACCAGGGTCTGTAGTGACACCTTTAACCCTGAGATGCAGTGCCTTAGACCGCTGTACCACTCGGGAGAATGTTACTTTTTATACAGTTGTCTGACTTGTTTTGATTAAATTATCTCAGCTTTTGGAACTATAGGCAGATACCACCCTCAGATTTCCATAAAGTTTAGAATGGCACTTACGGATTGCTCATAAGTTTTTTCATTACGGGTGATCTCATTCTGTATAGAGCAGTCTTTGTCCCCTGTGTTTAGATAGGTCCAGTAGTTTTGATTTCCCTCATGGATGCCTGTCTCGTGAGAGGGACTCGTCTTTTTTCCATTACCAGGCAGTAAGAGCTGCTATTGAGGGCTGCTCTTGGACTAATCAAGGAAATTACATTCTATCAGGGGGAAGGAAGATGACTGTTGGATAGGGATGGAGCAGAACGGTGGAGGGGTGAATATTGGCCTTATGTTGGGGGGGTCGGGGGGTCTCCAGGGAGGCCATACTGCATCTTGTGGGGGTATGGTTTCTCCAGTAAAAACATCTCCATCCACATCGGCGTAGTATCTGGCATTCCTCAAGATTGGCCACTTACTAAGTCCAACATTGATTGTCCGATACCCGTCACGACCTGAATGGCGGTTTTCCATTTTCCCCTGACGACAAGCCACTCAACCATAAAACCTGAAGTCCTGATGGAACACTTTTCACATGCTCGACCATTGATGGCGAAGTTGCGAGTTGCTGCCAACGAAGGGGCCTTTTGACAAACAGGTGGGGCCACCGCTGAGATGAGTTGGGGGGAGGGAGGGGGTGAGAGAGAGGGGGCGCGTTTCTTGTCTTTGTTCATTTGTGTCACAGGTTTTTTGATTGATTACACTCTGATCATTTCCTTTATCCTCTCATCAAACAATAAGGCGCTTTTTCTAAAGTGGCAGCCCACCCTTCTCATCCCACTCCACTTTCTCCAGACGGCACCTACTGCCCACACATCTGCATTGTGTGCCAATCGTAAACACACACCCACAGCCGTTCCTGTGTGTTCCTTTAGTTTGTGTGTGCAGTTTCCTTTAATTGTCATCTGAGAAGAAAAAAAACGCCCCTCTACCCTTCAAAATCCCTCACTCCCTGGGCTAAAACAGCTTTGGTCATTGTCTTAGCTGATTCCAAGCAGAGCCTACCTTACTGAAGCAGGGCTGAAGCCCTGAGCAGAGCTGACCCCCAGGCTAAGGACCCTGCCTACCACCTCCGGACACCAGCCTCATGTGGTGTTCCCTGGGTACACTGTCAGAGAGATAGCCCCTGGAGATCAGCATGTGTGGGAGTTGGAGAAGAGGAAATGAAAGAAGTAGAGAGATCTTAAATCACTCTCCTCTCTATAGCTCATGCAACATGTCTCACTCACTGCAGTAATGAAGTTAATCAAATCTTCACAGTCAAACAAGACATCAAATACCAGTTCTGTGGATTTCAGTCGTACATTGTCTGTTTAAACGGAAGCATGAAGACAGTTTGACTCTATCCTTACTTGTTGCCTGTTGCTGTCCAGCAAACCACTAACTTGGGATCTCTTTGAGGTATTCCTTCTGCAAATAAAAACTTGGTGCCCCGTGCCCAGCCGGTGCAGTGTGATCTGGCCTTTCTCTGCCCCTGGCACCCCCCTTTCCACTCCCTGCCTGGTGGTCAGCGGTCGATATGAGCCACCACAGACCTTTGGTCACACCCCAACAGGACTGTGACTATGGTTGCCAGAAACATCCGCAAGACGTTGAGGGGCCATTATGTCATCTTAAAAAGTCTTCAAGTACTTACAGGCACCAGCAGCCCTACAATATAGTATTTCTTGGGCTTTGTCATAGTTTTTTTAATATGTCACTGTTGTAAGAACCCTCCATATAGAGAAGTGAAATCTCCATATCACTCTGTAGTGTAGGCTACACATCTACCCCGATACTTGTCTATATGTAAGATCTAACTAATCTGTCCCATTTTGTTACAGAAGTATCACTTTGTGGTGTTAAGAGCGGGTTAATGACCCGGTAAATCTGGTGTCAGCGTGAGATAAAGTTCCTGTCAGGGACGTGTTTAAATGTCAGCACAGCACATTCACTCAGCGCTTAAAGTATCAACAGACAACTACAAATCAGCGTTAACTTTGGGCAGGTTTTCAAGCTTTACGTAAAAGATGACATAAAAAAAGACATTTGCCACTGGCAGCAGGGAATAACCACTCTGGGGGAACTGATTTAAGGCGTCTGTAAGTATTTTTATGCCTTGGTGTAAGACACTGCACAGCTCTCTCCTATCCCAGAGATCCACCTCTCTTCCTATCCCAGAGATCCAGCTCTCTTCCTATCCCAGAGATCCACCTCTCTTCCTATCCCAGAGATCCAGCTCTCTTCCTATCCCAGAGATCCACCTCTCTTCCTATCCCAGAGATCCACCTCTCTTCCTATCCCAGAGATCCACCTCTCTTCCTATCCCAGAGATCTACCTCTCTTCCTATCCTAGAGATCCAGCTCTCTTCCTATCCCAGAGATCCAGCTCTCTTCCTATCCCAGAGATCCACCTCTCTTCATATACCAGAGATCCAGCTCTCTTCCTATCCCAGAGATCAAGCTATCTTCCTATCCCAGAGATCCACCCTCCTCATATCCCAGAGATCCAGCTCTCTTCATATCCCAGAGATCCAGCTCTCTTCATATCCCAGAGATCCAGCTCTCTTCCTATCCCAGAGATCCAGCTCTCTTCCTATCCCAGAGATCCAGCTCTCTTCATATCCCAGAGATCCAGCTCTCTTCCTATCCCAGAGATCCAGCTCTCTTCCTATCCCAGAGATCCAGTTATCTTCCTATCCCAGAGATCCAGCTCTCACCTATCCCAGAGATCCAGTTATCTTCCTATTCCAGAGATCCAGTTGTCTTCCTTTCCCAGAGATCCAGCTCTCTTCATATCCCAGAGATCCAGCTCTCTTCCTATCCCAGAGATCCAGCTCTCTTCCTATCCCAGAGATCCAGCTCTCTTCCTATCCTAGAGATCCCGCTCTCTTCCTATCCCAGAGATCCAGTTATCTTCCTATCCCAGAGATCCAGTTATCTTCCTATCCCAGAGATCCAGTTATCTTCCTATCCCAGAGATCCAGCTCTCTTCCTATCCCAGAGATCCCGCTCTCTTCCTATCCCAGAGATCCAGTTATCTTCCTATCCCAGAGATCCATTTATCTTCCTATCCCAGAGATCCAGTTATCTTCCTATCCCAGAGATCCAGCTCTCTTCCTATCCCAGAGATCCAGTTATCTTCCTGTCCCAGAGATCCAGCTCTCTCCCAGGGAATCGGAAGAGACTCAGAGCAGACAGAGGATCCGGGATTAGTGGATCAATAGTCTTTCTCAAATAATTTTTCCTCTGGGAAAGCAGGAGCGTTGGAGATGGAGTTTTAAAGGTGCTCACTCACAAGGAGAACAAACTCGGATATAGCGTTTGAGCACCTCTCGCCATGACACATTTGACACGGTTGAGTGTGATTGACAGGACAGACATAGTGATTTGGTAACAGAGTTAATGTCAACTCTGTTACCAATAGAACTGAATTTAGACTTTTCACTTGCTTGATAGTTGTAATCTGTCCCCTCTACTTAGAAATATCTAGAGGTAGTGAATGGGGTCATGTTGTGGAAACCTGACTTATCAGGTCAGATCAGTGATTACTTGAAGGAATGGTGATGGTGGAAGCAAGCCTGTCGCCTGAAAGTATCTGAACCATGAACCTCCCTCCCTCCCTCCCTCCCTCCCTCCCTCCCTCCCTCCCTCCCTCCCTCCCTCCCTCCCTCCCTCCCTCCCTCCCTACCTACCACCTTCTCTCCCTCCCTCCCTCTCTCTCTCCCTCCCTCCATCCTTCTCTCCCTCCCTCCCTCCCTCCCTCCCTCCCTCCCTCCCTCCTTCGCTCTCTCCCTCCCTCACTCCCTCTGGGTGTGTGTGGAAGGCAAGTGGGAAGGTAAGATGGTGCTGCACATGGTAATGACCAGAGGTGAGCTTATTTAAATGTAGCAGGAGTTAGCAAGGCGTCCCACAGCACCATGACAGCAGTCCAGGCTTATTGAGTTACACAGAGGAGGAGAGAGCTGTCTACAACACTCTGGCAGGGGAATCTATCTCTCTCTGACCAATATGAAAAACACCTGCACAGACATTAAAATAAACCTATTCACACACAGAGGCAAGCCAGTAAATAAAGGCATTCAAATAGACACCCACACACACATCGAATCTCATTAACTAGGATACACACACACACATACCACTCTTGCACTAATGAAAACAAAAACATGTGCAAACAACAAACATAATAACTGTTTCAAAACCAAACTGAAGAGCTCTGGTGGACAGATGCTTTCCCCACTGGACCTAAAGAAACACAGCAGCCTTGTGCTGCAAATAGAATGAGGTTGGTTCAGGTCAAAGCAGATACTTTCTGGCAAATAACACCCACTCATACACATACTCACAGACAAACACACACTCATACACATACTCACAGACAAACACACACTCATACACATACTCACAGACAAACACACACTCATACACATACTCACAGACAAACACACACTCATACACATACTCACAGACAAACACACACTCATACACATACTCACAGACTCACAACACACACACTCATACACATACTCACAGAAAAACACACACTCATACACATACTCACAACACACACTCATACACATACTCACAGACAAACACACACTCATACACATACTCACAGACAAACACACACTCATACACATACTCACAGACAAACACACAGACACACACACAGACACAGACACACACATAAGCAGACCAGGCACAGGTAGCTCCTTAGTGCCAAAATAGCAATTACCCAGCAGGCCGTGCAGTGAGATAGGTGCCACTCTGTTGACTGACTACCCTCAGGAACACCAGTCTGTTATTACTTATGTAAATATCGCATGACAGTGTCTCTATCCAATTTAGAGAAGAATGACTGCGTGTGTGTGTGTGTGTGTGTGTGTGTGTGTGTGTGTGTGTGTGTGTGTGTGTGTGTGTGTGTGTGTGTGTGTGTGTGTGTGTGTGTGTGTGTGTGTGTGTGTGTGTGTGTGTGTGTGTGTGTGTGTGTGTGTGTGTGTGTGTGTGTGTGTGTGTGTGTGTGTGTGTGTAGAGGAGGAAGGGGCTGGTGGAAGTCATTTCACTCCACTGAAATTGGAAGTTAGAGACAGACAGTCTGGTTAGATGGCAATTCTCCTTGATTTAGAAAGAGATGCTCAAGAAAGAAAATCACAATATCAAGACAGAAAAACCCAATTGCTTTCATGGAACTCGTGAATAGCAGGTATTCCTTCTGCAAATAAAAACTTACAATACCAACAACATTTTATCCATACAATGGCTAACAACATTCTACCCTGCTATTCACTGTATCTCCCATTACTACCCACCCTCTCCCCCCTCTCTCAATTACACACCGTGGCTGGTGTCCCGTGCCCAGCCGGTGCAGTGTGATCTGGCCTTTCTCTGCCCCTGGCACCCCCCTTTCCACTCCCTGCCTGGTGGTCAGCGGTCGATATGAGCCACCACAGACCTTTGGTCACACCCCAACAGGACTGTGACTATGGTTGCCAGAAACATCCGCGAGACGTTGAGGGGCCATTTTGTCATCTTAAAAAGTCTTCAAGTACTTACAGGCCCCAGCAGCCCTACAATATAGTATTTCTTTGGGCTTTGTCATAGTTTTTTTAATATGTCACTGTTGTAAGAACCCTCCATATAGAGAAGTGAAATCTCCATATCACTCTGTAGTGTAGGCTACACATCTACCCCTATACTTGTCTATATGTAAGATCTAACTAATCTGTCCCATTTTGTTACAGAAGTATCACTTTGTGGTGTTAAGAGCGGGTTAATGACCCGGTAAATCTGGTGTCAGCGTGAGATAAAGTTCCTGTCAGGGATGTCAAACCTGCCCAAGGGCTTGCCCTTTTAGATACTCAGAACCAAATAGGTTTCTACTTCCTATGAAAAACAAGTCATCAGAGTGTAGTCGGTAAATTTGTAGCTTGCACCAAATAAGTTTGCATCTTTTTAGCATGTAACAGACATATTTTATCAATCCAATTATTCTCCCTCTCTCATT